>NC_136525.1:39799964-39827464 GCF_053919585.1 Euprymna scolopes
GATACTCTGTTCTCTTACTTTTTACTCATATCATGTTTAATGTTTGTGTAATATTTAAAAAAAAAATCCAAGGCGTAGTTATTGAGAAAAGTGCGGACAGACGAACGGACGAACGGACAAGGATTAATTTATATGTCTACCCTCGTTTTGTGGTGGACCTCCCCCCCAAAACAATTGTAAAATGCAGAACACAGAAAAGATAATTACCGTAGCAAGACACACTTAAAAATGTACTAGAAAGAAAACAAAGGTAATACAAAAGAGGAGAAAAGAAGAATAGGAAGAGAACCAGCTACATGGACGATTCACAAGGATGAGAGAGAGGATAAAACAAACGAAAACGCTTGGATATGGTTTTAAAAAGGAAACTTTAACAAAAAAGCTGAATCCCTAATAACAGCCGCAGAAGACAATGCGATTAGAACAAACAGCATCAAAACAAAGATAGACAATACGCAATAAAACAATAAATGCAGACATTGGGGAGAAATACACGAAACAATAAACCACATAATAAGCGACTGCCGCAAATCACCTCCAAAAGAAAACAAGTATAATCACATGTGGAAGGCAATATACCGGGAATTATGCAAACAACTGCCTTTTGAACACTCAAACAAATGGTACAAGCACAAACCGGAAGCAGTATTTGAAAACGGAAGTCGCAAAATTCTATGGGTTATAACTAGGGCCGTGAGAACAGCATATTTTTTCATTCTTTTAACTCTCAAGTATTTTAAAAGGTTTGCATCTCTCTGCCTTTTCTACAAGTATTTTAGAGGTGAATGTTCTGACGAACTGTAATCACTTGTGCCCCCACAACGTGAGCACACTTGACAAACCCGACAGGCTGCTAAATCCCACCCCCACACTGTAGAGATCCCTAGATGTAAAAGATCTTTTTACTCCAATAGTTTCTTCCCCAGAACCGCTAGACTCTGGAATTCCATTCCAGGTCCCTGCTTCCCCAACAGTACTGATGTGCAGAAGTTCAAGTGTAACGTGAACCGACATCTTGTTGCCCAAATCCCTACATAGTACCCCAGTAGTTGTTTCCCCTGATAGTAGCCCCCTACACCAAATTAGCAATTTGCCTTGTTTGGGGTGAAAATGTAAAATAAAAAAAAAATTAAAAAAATAAAAATATCCGACGCAGGTAGACACAATCAACCGAGAACCACATCAGTCTATATAAAAACATATAAGATATTAACGGGTATATACTCAAGAGTCAAAACAATGAAAAGAATATGCAGTTGTCACAGCCCTAGTTATAAAAAATAAACCCATCCAAGCAAGAAGACCGGATGTTATAATAGTTAACACGAAGGAAAAATCAAGTCAGATCGTAAATTTCGCCGTTGCAGCAGACCACAGTGTGAACATCAGGAAGATGGAGAAGCGAATGAAGAACACAGAACTGGCCACAGAGCTGGAAAAGATATGGGATATAATAAAAGTCAAGATACCATCAATAATAGTAGAAGCACTAAAAACAACCATGAAAAATTTTATTTATTGCGGACTATTATACTTACCTATGTTAGTTATTGTTTCACGACGTTTTTGGCCTCTATCCACGGGCCACGAAGGCGCAATAGAGAGAGACGTTGAATCTCCACGGTGTAAGGTGAGAATTGTCTAAAGATAGCGGTTTCAATCCTACTCAAAGCCGGTCAGAGGTTTACTTGGCCAAAACGTGGTGAGACGACAACAAATATGGAAGGCAGTAATTGCTGAAAATGCAGTCAGGAGATTCGGAGTCATAGGAAGAGAAGACCGAGGAAAGAAAACACTAACAAAACATCCACTATAGTCTCGTAAAAAGCATAAGCCGTCGTCTCTATGAAGTGATCCGAGAACATATATTTTAGAGTGTCTGTCCAGCAGGAAAAGGCCAACTAAATCGCAGACATACGCGCTATCTTTTGAACCCATAGATACACCAAATGAGTCCTTGGAGTTTGATTTTTTAAACCCAGGTTTTGCATTTAATATATATATATATATATATATATATATATATATATATATATATATATATATAAATTTACATACACGCACACACAGCCACACACACACATACACACACACACACACACACATATATATATATATATATATATATATATATATATATATATATATACGAGCAAACAGTTAATGTTAAAAACACTTTGAAATGAGTTAAAAACATATTTAATCTGAAAAGGAAACACTAGATAAGTGGAGAGTCCTTAATCCGCGGAGTTTTGAAGAAATACTTTCCTTCTCGTCAGAGGGTAGGAATTAGCAAAATGCGAGATCGGATTTTGCATGCAAAAGTATTTGATGAAACAACAAGTAAGTCAAAGATCTTACTTGAAAACAAAAAAAGTGAAGCAGAGGGTATATGGTGAAGAAAAAGGTGATTACATATTAATAGATAGTCTGGTGGAAGATAAATAATCCAGTGACGGTAAAATCCAAACATATAACTTCAAGAAAGTTAATTGAATTTCCATTTGCACAAGTAAAATCAAAAAATCCCATAATTGGAAGGAGATTGTCCATAATAATCCAAAGGCAGAAATCCATGGAAAAATTCACAAAAATGTGTACAAGGGAAAAAGGAAAAAATTCCAATAATATTAATAAAAGAAAAATAAGATATGCTTTTCATTCTACTGCCGAGATATAAATATTTTTATTATATATATATATATATATATATATATATATATATATATATATATATATATATATATATATATATATAATCAATGTAAAGTCACACATTTTAGAAAACATTTTTAAATGAACTTAAATAAGACAATTTGAAAATCTGAAAATGTTGAGAAATGATAAAATAATTTTTTTATAATTTTTTTTGGTGTTAAATTCCGAATTTTCGCCAATAACATGGCTTTATCTCATTATATCATTATGAAGAAAAAAAACTTAATCGGAATGACATCTCCTTGATAAAGCCATGTTATTAGCGAAAATTCAGAATTTAATAACAACACAAAAAAATATTAAATAAAAAACATGATTTTATCATTTCTCAATATTTTCAGGTTTTCAAATTGTCTTATTTATATATATATATATATATATATATATATATATATATATATATATATATATATATATATATATATAATAAAAATATTTTTTTGGATTCATCCAGCCTTGACAGACGTGTTTTTAAATATTCTCTCCAGTACTTTTCTTTTAATGATTTGGAATTCATTCCATTTGCGCTTTTTTCCAAGGAACTCTGGCTTTAGGATTATTTTGGACCATTTGGAATTTACCCATTGGATTGAAATTTTAAATTCGACCGTTTTGGATTTTACCTTTTTTGGATTTTTACCCTTCACCGGACTGTCCATTCATGTGAAATCTTTTTATTATTTTTCTTTTGCCTCCTGTTCCCCTTACCTCATCCTTTTTTTTAACCAAGTAAGATCTGTGACTTACTTGTAGTTTCATTAAATACTTTTATATGCAAAATCTGATCCTGCATTTTGCTAATTCCTGCCCTCCGATGAGAAAGAGAGTATTTCTTCGAAACTCCGCGGATTAAGGACTATCCACTTATCTTGTGTTTCCTTTTTAAAAATTAAATATGTTTTTAACTCTTTTTCAAGATGTCTTTTAACATGTTTTATCATTCGTTTGTTCATATATATATATATATATATATATATATATATATATATATATATATATATATATATATAAGGTTATATGTGTGTCTGGCTCTTCCGACGCTAAAAGTCGCAGAGGCACACTTGGGGCCTCAAATAATTTAGTTTATTTTATTGACCATGCTTTTATGAGGCTTTAGCCGGTTAAAATAGTTTTTTTATGGAGTCAAAATCAGGTAAAATTACAACTTTATTTTAAAATTATTATTGAAAAAACCAATTCAGGCACATTGATTATCTATTACAACTGACGTCTATTAAGTGCAACGGCCTTTAGACTTAATTATCGCCTTGATACGGATCTGGAACTAGGAGCCTGCCTGTTCCAGAAGCGCCGACGGGAGCTTGTCGAATACTCGGCAGATGGCGGCAATCAGATTGGCTTTAGTGTTTTGAAGGTCATGTTGGTGATGTTCTCAACCTATTACCAAACGAAGTACTCAAACAGACTCAGATTGGAGGACGAGGGGGTCCAGTGAGAAAAGTTGTAGCACCCTTCTGAAGCCAAGTCTGGTTCTTTTTGGACTTGTGGGTCGGCGCCGAGTCCTGATGCCAGACCCAGGTTTGACAGCGGCCACCTAATTTCACCAGGGGATCATCACCCTCTTCAGCAGATGGAGATATACTTTAGTTGGTGGCTTTCAAGCCTACTTCAAAGATGCGTGTTAGCATTGCATGGTCCTCACTTGAAACTACACGAAAGACAATAACTTTGACCGGAAACATTGTTTTCATTAATCTGGGCTCGTCCCCGTTATTCGTGAAAATCCAGCGATGTATTTTGAGGGTGCTGGCAATATTCCTGTTGTCCTAACTTGGATCGGTAGAGAGCATGGTGTGTTTAGCGTTTGACATTGTGTCTATTTTAATAGAAAGCTACTATCGCTCTTGAGATGTGTGTACAACTAGAACAGCTAGTAGATCATCTGCAACAATAAAAGAAAACCGGTTTTCATCAAACGGAAATGGAAGCATGTCACCTTTTCCAGGGCGACAATTTAATCGTTATACCCTGTACTATGTTATTTTTAATATCTAGTCAGGGTTCTATTTGTAGGGATAGTATCGTTATGCTAGGTTTTCTTGACAAACCCCTTTGCAGCGAGGCCTTAGATACTCGAGTATGGTGACTAGTAGGTATTTAAGTTCTTTCCTGTAGTCATCCAAATTTTCTTCAGTATTCTAGGATGTATGGAGCGACAGATCGACGGAAATAGATTTATAGGGAATTTTTTTCTCAAACAAAGGGACACGTGCGAGGGTGAGTGCGACAAAACACGCGGAATAAGCAAACAAACTGAACTGACACATCGAGAGCCTTATACAATTCATAACATTGAAACAGAGAGGGAGAGAGAGAGAGAGAGAGAGAGAGAGAGAACGAGATATAAAGCAAGAGAGAGAGAGAGATAAAGCAAGAGAGAGAGAAAGAGGGGGGGGGGGCGTAGAATTGGATTGAGTTGGAGGAAGAAGCAATGTAAATAGGTGGTTTTCCCATTGACCTGAGCAATTTATTAAAATTTAGTCACGTCCACACTCCTCCGCCGGGCGCCATTCGTATTTCACAAATCACAAGTCTTCATTTCCTGGCTTTTCTGAGTCATAAGCGGTCACCAAAATTCTTAGGATTTCTCCAGGTTCATATCTCTCTCTCTTTTTCTTTTTCTCTCTCTCTCTCTCTCTCTGAATCTCTCTATCTCCCTCTCTCTATCAATATATCTATCTATTTAACCCCTCTTTTTTTCTCTCTCCGTAGTAATGTCCATATATATCTACCTCTGTCTTTATCTGTCTCTCTCTCTCTATCTCTCTCTCTATCTACTTATGTTTCTCTCTCTCTCTCCCTCTTTCAGTTTTTCTATCTCTGCCTTTTTGTGTCAGTCTCTCTCACTTTCACTGCCTAAATCTTTCAGTGCCTCTACATCTCTGTCGGTTTCTCTCTCTATCGTTATCTTTCCTTGTGCATGTCTATTTATCTCTGTGACGTTCTCTCTCACCTCTCTCTGTTTTCATTCTCTCTTTCTCTCTGTGTTGCTCTCGTTTTGTCTTTGTTTCTGTATGTATTATTCTCACTGTCTGTTTATGTATCTCTCACCTTCTCTCTCTCTCTCTCTCTCTCTCTCTCTTTCTATCTATCTTACTGGTTCCCTCTTTGTCTCATTATGTTGGTGTCCTCCTTTCTCTCTGTTTGTCTCTCGCGGTCTCTCTTTCTCTCTATATATATATATCAATCGATCTATAAACGTGAGAATGTATGCGAAGACATTTCTCAACCTATATGCTCAACAAATCTTTGATCCACAGTATTGAAATTGTGTATATTGGGTATCAAGCATCGAAAAACTTTTTGATCCCTTTTCATCCGGAAAAAAGGCTGAACAGGAATCAAAATCTAAAAAAAAAAAAAAAAAAAAAAAAAATGGTACGTGTGAGTGATCGGAGTTTTATCTGTTTGTTAACTGTTTCAAGAATGCGCATGCGTGAATAATTCCCATTATAGATTACTTATGTTAAGAATAAGCATTTGAAAACACCTTCTAAACGTTTTGCACGCTGATCTAATGATAACTATACTTGATTAAATATCTTTAGACTTTGGTTTCGATCACAGCTCAAGTACTTTCTCTTCTTTTTATTACAATTAGTGAACGCTTTAGGAAAAAACCCATCAACCTCGCATGCACATGTATCTTTGTCTTTCCGCTTTTTTGCTTTATGTTTTAAATGAATTTAACGCTTAATAACTTCACTATTTCTGTTCATGATAAATAAGAATTCTGTATTAATTAAAATAAAATATGTATGCGTATTTTACGACCGGGCAACGCCGAGCAGCCTGCTAATATATATATATATATATATATATATATATATATATATATATATATATATATATACTAGCTGTACTCGGCAATGCGTTGCTGTGGCTCAGTTTTTTTTAAATGGAACACATTCCTCAAGAAAAATTGCATTTTGTTCGTTTATTTACTTTTATTATTTTTTGAAATTTTTTTAATCAATAAAAGTTGTTGTTTTTTATCCCCAAAAGTAAGATAAATTTTTTACCATAAATTGTTAGGTGAAAGTTTTTATTTTCACGAAAACTTGCACTTTTTTTAAAGAAATTTGGCAGTAAACGTTTCTCTTTGAAAACGGAATTTTTATTATAAAAAGAACAGATGAATGCTTTATATGAACACTTTAAATAGTTATGTGAATGTAGAGAAAAGTTTGATTCTTTTTTTCAGGAGAATGTACAAATTATTATTATTATTTTTTAAAAAGATGTTCAGAAAATAAACAGAAAAATACTTCTATCATTAAGTATGCAGAAAAATAACAAAAATGCTGATTTAGTGTTTCAACATTATGATTATAAATTACGATAAACTTGCTGTATATGCGCTGTTTTACGGTTGTTGTACAAATGGAACGGAAACTTAAATTTCGCTCCGTTTTAATCTTTCTTAATTTTTTAATTGTGCCCCCCAAACGAATATAATCAAAACAGTAACATTCAACAATTGTACTTTATGTATATAAAACACAAAATATTAAAAAAAAAAAGTTAATAACGAAAGGGAAATAATTCCATTTTTAAACGAAAAAATCAGTTTGGTATATCTTTTTGTTATTTTTTACATAAGTCCAGCCTACAATTCACATTGGAAATGTCAACATTTATAGGTTGTCGCGTACGTTTACAACGAATAAACACTCCAATCTAGTAGATAGACCAGAATTTTTGTAGGAATTTTTGACACCCCTATCACGAAACTGCGAATAAAATATAAAAAAAAACTCGTAATTTCTCCTTTAAAAGTGGGTTGTTTATTTTCTTTATGGATTATACTTCTAAACTAAACTATTAAAATTGTTTTAAAAGTAATAGAAATATTTTTTTTATTTTTTAAAAAGCAGTAATAAATTTTACGAACTCAATATTTTTCAATTTTTAAACTTTAAAAATCTATCAAAATTTTTCTATTGATTCTATTTTTACGATATTTTCAGGATCAATGTGACATTCTATACTCTTCCCAATAAACCGAATATAATATTTTAGACAAACGTTTTTTAATTCACGCCCCCCCCCATTTTCAAGTGTCTGTTAAAAAGTAAATAATTAATTCATGTATTGAAGTTTTATATATCACAAATTGAAGAGAAAGGGTCAATAAATAATATATTCAAATGTAAAACGAAAAAGTAGTGTTTTTTAGAAATTTATCTGTAAAGTTTGAATTTTTTTTAAAACAACGTTGTTTGCTTTTTCTTTTGTCTTTTTTGTTTTTAATGAAACCTTAGTCCTTGCTCCTTTAATTGAAAAAAAATTAGGGCTTGAATTACTATTTTCGAGTAGTTATAAGCTTGGAAAGACAGGGGCTCGAATAATTCACGCCTCCCATTTTGAAATGTCTATTAAAAAGTAAATAATTGATTTACTCACCAAAGTGTTATATATCACAAATTGAAGATAAAAGATCAATAAATAATATATTCAAATTTAAATAAAAAAGTAGTGTTTTTAGAAATTTAACTGTAAATCCGAAGTTTAAAATCTTTTAAAAAAAAAAACACTTTTTATTTTTTTAATGAAACCTTGGTCCCTGCTCCTTTAATTGAAAAAAAATTAGGGCTTGAGTTACATTTTTTGAGGAGTTATATGCTTGGAAAGACGGGGTGGAATTATTCACTATTTTTCACGAAATTCCTGACACACCTACCAATCTACCCATGTTAGACGGCTTTCGGAATAGACACCCCTAACCTTGCCAGCATACCCGAAAAGCTATGAAAGTTGACGTGTCGAATGTGAACGATGAGTTGGACGTAATGTAAAAATGTACCGAATTTAAAAGGGAACGAAATTCAAATTTCCGTACCATTTTTACAACCGTAAAGCAGAGCATTTTATGCAAATTTTACCTAACTTACTGTATTAATGCTATGTTTTTAAGCAAAAAAAATTATGTTTTACTATAAATTCCTTAATTCATTTCACCTTAAATAATTTAGGTGACTGAAATAGGAATCTAATTGAATCTTTAATTTTCTGAATAGTATGCGAGAAATTCATTTTTCTTCGAGTTATATTGAACTTATTAATACGGACTTTAGGGGCTTTTTTTGGAATGTTCTTGCACTAATGGTGCAACATATTTTGAAATTAGAAAAATAAAAAAACAAAAAAAACTTTGTTTTAGCATGTTAAAACTATTTAGGTTGGTAGATAATTAAATTCTACTGTACTGGTATAAGTTTTTTTTTTTTGCTGTTGTTTCTTGCTTTTTACAGTTTTCGACTAAATTAAGCGGGGTTTCGGCTGTTTCTTGCTGTTTACAATTTTCGAATAAATTAAGCGGGGTTGCTTAGATCGTATTTTAAACTAAACTTCGGAGGTTGGAATGCCCCCCCACGTAAAATATACTTGGAAAAACCGATTTTATAGCGAGATTTAAGAATGGTTAGCCGAAAAAAAGGTGAAAAACAAAACAAATAATGAATAAATAATTGTTACCAAAGGCAATAAATGCTACTTTTTTTTACTTACATGAATGAGTTTATTTTATGTTTTAAAGTATTTTCAAGCGCTTTACTTTATTTTATAATCTAAAATTGCAGGTGTGTGGGTGGTAAATATCTCAAGATTTTCTAGAATTCCCCGCTAGATTGCAAACGAAATCTCCAGATCTAGCAGGAAAACCGTTAAGTTGGGAACACTGGTCACGTGACAGGAAGCAGTAATAAATAATTGTCCCTTAGTAAAAAAATGGCCTATTGGTACAAAGAAAACCATCTATTTATCATAGAAAAATTGAGTATAATGTCATAATTAAAAAGAAATATATAAAAACACACATGGATATAGTAAACATATTATACCAAAATGCGGAAGCCATCCGTCCAGTGGCTTTTTAGACTATTTATTGCGAACGAACCAAGAGTTACATTTATATATATATATATATATATATATATATATATATATATATATATATATATATATATATATATATATATATATATATATATATATACTAGGAAAAGTACCCGTCGTTGACTGGGTTCAAAAACAGCCTAAATCGTTTTTGTCAAAAATACTATTATTAACCAATACTTTTTCTTATTTAAAACGAGAAAAAAAGGTCTCCCATGAAATTGAACATTTCCCAAATTATATTTGCATATTATCCGAACTAAAAAACACGCGGCTTTTTTTCTCTTAAAGTATGCATTACTTCTAGCTAAAGTTAATACATAACCCTAAAGGTATTACTTCTTAACAATCTTTTTAAACGAGTTAAAAATAACCAGACTTTTTCAATTTGATAAAAGTTCCATTATAGCATATTTATTATGGGGTGGAGCTGGAACGGTTTAACATCCCAGCTCGACCTAGATAAAGGCAAAAAGTATCCATGCATTAACATGGGAGGGGAGACTGTCTTCAAGTACTATACTAAGCCGGGAAAGGGGCAACGGACTTATAAGTAGATATTAATAAGTCCTTCTCACCTTTTTTGTATTGTATTTTATTTTATTTATTTATCCCCCCTGGAGAGTAGATAATGCATGTGGATGTGTTATCAGCATCTCCAGTAACTCTCGCTTCTCCTTTTTTAGCTTTCAGTCCTCATTTCCAATGAATGATTTTTCTGACAAAGGGTGAAGAAAAAGCTGCTTTCCAGGTCGGTAGTACTTTGTAAAGAGTAGTCTGAGATGTCGAAAAATTTCTGTTTCTATGTCTATCGTTGTGGTCATGTCATTAGTAAGGGTGCTGGAGGTAAACGTTTTCATCTGGGCTGACGTTGTCCGCCTGATAGTAAGGGACGCGAACCTTGAATTAACCACTAAGGAGGCTGTCCTATCAGCAGGTGCAAAGTACCGGGGGGGGGCTGTTGTATTGCCAATTGGTGAACGGATTCTGGACTGTACAGTAGTTTCTAGTAGGGCCTCTCGATGCCATACTAGTGGGTAATTGTTACGGCTTTACCTTATCATGTGCCACAGAACAATAATTTCTTGTCTTTTTCTCTCTTATTTTCCCTCTATGTCCTGCTCCAACAAAGTCTACCGACCTGCCCCACAAACCCCCAAACCTCGACAATCATGACAAATCTCCAAAAAAGAAACACGAATAAACCTAGAACCCCATCCACCAACGTAGACCCCTACTACCAGTTTTCCTTCTCCAACATCAGGGGTCTACGTTCCAGAGGTTGAAACCCAATTACAGGAGACGAAACCAGACATATTCTCTCTAAGTGAAACAGCATAGGGCCAACCACTTCCCTAGACGAATTCATAATTAAAGGACACTCCAACTTAACATCTAAATCTGACCCCCAAGATCGCCATGGGCATGAAATATGTGCCTACATCAAAGATGGCTTTCCATGTGGTAGGGATATCTCCAGAGAAGACCCTAATTTATCTTATATGTGCTTCCGGGTTGCACTAGCTTACACCACTGCATTTATATTTGCCCTCTATCGCCCCCACAACAGTGGGGTTACTATCTTTAAGAGCATATCTGAGAAAATTGACCACATCCTGTCTGCTCATCCTTCAGATAATATTAACATTTGCGGTGACTTCAATGTCCATAATGTGGAATGACTGACACACTCAAATAAAACCGATGATGAGGGGAGGTTTTGTTATGATTTTGCCATTGCCTATGACCTCACTCAGATTGTTCACGAACCCACCCGTGTGCCCGATACACCCGGTCAATATGCAAGCTTTCTAGACCTTTTTCTCACAACTTCCCCTGAGCTCTGTTCATGTTCCGTTCTATCTCCTCTGGGATCCTCTGACCACTCCGTTGTATCAGTTAAAATAAAAATGAATTGTAATATGTCTTCAGACGTACCTCTCCACCGTACTGTATATCGATACTGACTGGGATAGCTTCCGTACATTCATATCTGACCTACCTCTGCATTCCATGTTTAAAAAGGAAGTGTCCTCTATAGTATCAGACCTGACCGAATGGTTAATTGTAGGCGTAGACCGATTCATACATCAAAAAAATTCCAACAAAAACCTAACAGCCAGCTATGATTCTCCCCTGAATGTGCTGCTGCCATCGCGCACAGAAATCACTTTTTCCATATCTACCAACGTAATAGATGTACTGAGACTAAAGCTGCTTTCAGGACTGCCAGCAACCAATGTAAAGGAGTGATAAAACATGCAAGAGAGCTATATGCTCATTCTGTTAAATCCAAAGTAGCTGGGCAGCTGCTTGGTTCCCACCAGTTCACGCAAATAGCAAATGGACCTAAGGTCATCTCGTCAGCATCAGACAAGGCCAGGCTATTTGCCAAGAACTTTGCAGCTAATTCTACCCTATGCGACAATGACCATCAACTCCCTGTATTTCCTCCTATAACAGACAACAAGCTATGCAACATACAAATATCTGTGCGTGAGGTCGCCAAGCTAATCAAGAACCTTGATTCCAGTAAAGCAACTGGCCCTGACGGCATTCCAGTTATAGTGCTGAAAAAGCTCCAACCAGAACTTACAAAACTGTTTACGCGTTGCCTTAAGTGCTTTCCAACACCCTGGAAAACCTCATCAGTGGGCCCTGTATTTAAGAATTCAGGTGAAAAATCATCTCCCACTCAGTACAGTCTAATAAGTCTCCTATGTGTCATGAGTAAGTTGTTGGAATTCATATGAAATATAGAAGTAGTGAACCACCTCAACAGGAATAACCTTCTTAGTGATATGCAATATGGTTTCCTCTCTCCAAGATCTACAACAGATGTGCTAGCGGTTATATCACATAGGATTACTGAATCTCTTGATAAAGGTTTCCTTTACAGTGCAATTGCTCTTGACATATCGAAAGCCTTCGGTAAGGTATGGCCTACTTCACAAGATTTCCAGCAACGGTATTACTGGAAATGTTTTCTCAATCATTAAATCATTTCTCTATGATAGGTTCGTAAGAGTAGTGGTTGATGGGCAGAAATCAGAGGCCCACAGTATTAATGCTGGATTCCTCCAGGGGTCCATCCTGGACCCAACTCTCTTCCTGATCTACATCAATGATCTCCCAAAACGCATACTTAAATCATTCGTTGACATCTATGCTGATGACACGACCATCTATGGCAACACATCAAAGGCCGTAAATGACAAAATTCTCTCTAATTCTCTCTCCTCTGATCTTGAGCACGTGGTACTTTGGGGGGAGAGGTGGCTGGTCACTTTTAATGCATCCAAAACCAAGCTTCTATCTTTACATCATCAACGCTCTGATCCCCATCTGGCATCAATTGAAATGGGTGGCTCTCGTCTTGGGGAGGCTCCGTGTTTTGACAAGCTCCTGGGTTTGACCTTTACTCCTGATCTGAAATGGAACACATACATCAACTAGGTTGCCAGGGACGCTGGGAAAATGGTGGGATCTTTCTACCGCTCCAGAAGATATCTCACTACTGATGCAATTCTCTATCTGTATAAAAGCCAAGCACGTCCAAGGATGGAGTACTGCTGCCACGTCTGGACAGGAGCTGCTAAAATAGCCTATACTGCCTTGAAAGAGTACAAAATAGACTTCGTGGTTAAGTGGGGGTGCTCTTTTCTCTTCCCTGCAATCTCTTTCCCACAGAAGAGATGTTGAGAGCCTGTCTTTGTTTTGTCGTTATTTCCATGACAAATGCTCGTCTGAGCTCCAATCCCTCATCCCCCCTCGCCAATCTTTCTTTCAGGAGAAACACCCGTCTGGCTGAAACTACTGTCAATAATTTTCCCCACTCTTCTCAAGCTTCTTTCTTAGAACTGCACGCCAGTGAAACTCTCTGCCGCTTGCATGTTTCCCACCTGACTACAACTAGGACGTCTTCAAGTCCAACATAAATAAACCCTGACAAACCGCCCCCTTAAGTAAGACACTCTATCAAAACCCCAATACTAATGATTATTACAATACTATCTCATTGATTACTGTACACGCAATAACCCTTATCCCTGAATGGCCTTCCGGCCTTGATAAGTGGTGACTCCCATGTAAAAAAAAAGCCTACAGAAAATGGACTCTGATTTAAGAAAGTATGATAGATTATGATAGGTTATGAAAAGTAAGGATTGTACAGAGATAGCTTCGAAATGTGGGTTATCAAAACCAAAGCAAAATATGATGAAAGTGAAAATAAAATAGATAAACCCCATAATTTATTATACCATACATGTTCAGATTGAAACAATTGTAAGATAAAATGAAATAAACTTTTCGTTGCCATCAACATCTAGTCTTGATTTTGCACACACAGTGTATATTAATGCTCAATTATGAAATGTGATAATTTTGTAGCTTAATCATTAAGTCAACCACTTTTGGCTTCAAACCTATTGGTATATGAAAATTTACTGAATTACACGAACTCAGTATATTACATATAAGTCTCTCACTCTCTCTCTCTCTCTCTCTCTCTCTCTCTCTCTCTCTCTCTCTCTCTCTCTGTATATATATATATATATATATATATATATTATATATATTATATATATAGTTATATATATAGTTACACACACACACACACACACACAAACACACACACACACATATATATATATATATATATATATATATATATATATATATATATATATATATATATATATATATATATACAGGCAGGCCGCCCGGTGTTATCCGATCGCAAAATACGCATGAATGTTATATTTTAATTAATGAAAAATTCTCATGTTATATAAACAGAAATACCGTAGGCATTAACGTTAAATGAATTAAACATTAAATTCTTTTCAAAAAATGAATTAACCGTTAAATTCTTTTCAACAAATGAAGTAAAAAAAAAGGAACTTAACTGAGACATGTGCATGTGAGTATTGTTGTTTTTTTTTTAAAGAATTAACTTCTTTAAATGTAAAACCAAAAAAAGTACTTGAGCTGAGATCGAAGCAAATACAGTGAGTCAAATACGATAACCATTACACCAGCTTGACATGACATCTAAAACGCCTTTTCCTACCAACTCCTACTTAATATAAGAAAGCCGTCATATTTCCCGACCGCGCATGCGAATTCGTGAAACAGGTGAGAACAGACAAAAATCCGATGGCCTCCCACGTACCAATTTTTCAATCTGGATCCCTTAGTAGCACTTTTTTTCCGGATGAAAACAAATTAAACCTTGTCCACGTATCTGAATACTCTATATAATAAATTCCAAATACGGCATAATCGCGTTGACACACCGGTTCTCGTCAGATCACCGAAGTTAAGCAACGTTGAGCCTGGTTAGTACCAGATGGGAGACCATTTGTAATTCTAGGCGCTGTATGTGCTCTCCGCTTATCTCGGCATTTGTTTCCAGTCGTCCTGTACATACACTTCACTTTCCACTGGTATTTAACAATGTCGACTCAGAAGAGGTGTGGTTGCAGATTGCGCACCTGCTGCCACAGAAATTTCATTTCACGCGCAGACACCCCTTCGTGGGTATCCATAGTCTGTACACGACTGAAGGACACCTATATATATATATATATATATATATATATATATATATATATATATATATATATGTGTGTGTGTGTGTGTGTGTGTGTGTATGTGTGTGTCAATCAGTAAAGAGAGAAAATGAAGGTATAAAAACTATATTGATTTATTCAGTTGTTTGATAAGTGTAGACATCAATCGGGGCATGGTGTAAAAAGCAACTCTTTATAACACGATATTTCAGAGCCAAACGCTTCTCATCAGAAGAGCTTATACGGAAATCAATAAAGAGAGAAAAAAAGGTATAAAAACTATATAGTTATATATATATATATATATATATATATATATATATATATATAGAGAGAGAGAGAGAGAGATTTATACAGTTATTAAATAAAGGTTTACGTCAATTAAGGGTATTAGGTTAGTGGGATCTCTTTATGCCATGGTATTTCGAAACCTAATGCTTCTCATCAAAAGAGTAGAGAAGAAGGTAACATTAAGAGAATGCGACGTCAAGCGATGGTTTCATTAGGAGCGAAAGAAATTATTGAGGTTGTTTGGTGGAATTATATTGATCTCTGTGATACAGGAGGAGTGTAGGTTGTGATATATAATTTGAATGGGCGGATAGCATGTCTATCAGAGTGGGATTAATGTATATAAATATATATATATATACATATATATACACACACATATATATATATATATATATATATATATATATATACTGGCTTGAGGTAGTTGCATCATACTGGGTTTAATGTATGCAAATATATGTATATATATATTTGTATATATATATACATACATATATATATTTTTTCTTTTTTTATTTTATTTTTATTTTATTTTCTCTCTCTCTATATATATACGCATAAGCCTGAAGAGTCCTAGAGTGGATGAAACGCAGAATATTCAGTGTAGCTTAATCGCCATTTACATTTTATAACTTACTAATTAGCTCTACCTACGTATTGAACACTTTTTAAGTAAATACTTAAAGTTTACGCATAAATTTATACTTTCGTATATTAATTTTATGTAAGTAAATGAAGTATATATATATATATATATATATATATATATATATATATATATATATATATACTGATTTGAGGTAGTTACCTGTCTAGCCGCACTGATGAGCTGCGATACAGCGAAACAGTACTGCATGTGGATGACTATAATGCTCCTTATCTTGAGTTGAGCATATTGGGAAGTGATAAACGATATACTAGTGGCGTATAAAGCGATGCTCTTTGTGTAAAAAAATCGAGCTTAGGTATTCGGACGATGTCAAAACATCGTTAATTCACTACCCGTACAGCAGCAGCCGATTGGCGTAATGGTTAGAAGCCTTGACAATCGTACGGGCGGTCGGTTTCGATCTTGGCTTGAGGTAGTTGCCTGTGATACAGCGAAGCAGTACTGTACGTGGATGACTATATACATATATAATTATATATATATATATATATATATATATATATATATATATATATATATATATATTCATCGACTCAATATATTTTAACTTACCATCGCCTAACGCCGTTTATTGTATATTTTAGTTTTCACTTTTAATTCTCATTTTCGTTCTTCGGCACTTTTACTTCAACATCCGATGATGATTCGTGGACGAATCGAAAGCGCTCGTGACAGCAATTATGGAACTTTTATTAACATTTTTGATTTTGATATAAAAAGATTATACGGAAAATCGAAATGTTAAAAAAAAGAATCCTAAAGCAAAGTGTCTCCCTCTCATTTAATAATATTTGCTTGAATGAAACAATCTATTTTCATTGAAGCAAATATTATTAACTATATAAAATACAGCTATATAGTTAAATATTTAGAGATCTATAATGAATCGGAATCGGTAATTGTATCGGAATCGGGAATTTAGTACGGAATCGGTAATTGTATCGGAATCCACAAAAATATCGGAATCGTCCGTCTAGCGGCACTGATGAGTTGTGAAACAACGAAACAGGTCTGTATGTCGATGACTAAAATATATTTTATAAAACTCCCCTCTTCGGTAGAGCACTATCGTAAATTATTTTACTCGCTACTTAATTTAGCTGAAATAATGCGAAGCTCGCGGTTTGTTTACAAACAAACGTTTGAGCCCTCTACGAGTGTCGGACGGATGTTTATTTAAATAGACATTCGGACAGTTTAATTTCGGCCACCGATTCCGTAGTCAGGGGGTAGGACTGCCGACTGTCATCACGACGGTTCTAGGTTCGATCCTCGGCTTGGGAGAGGTGTTAGTCTAGCGGCACTGATGAGTTGTGAAACAACGAAACAGGTCTGTATGTCGATGACTAAAATATATTTTATATATATATATATATATATATATATATATATATATATATATTTAGCCAGTAGAGTTTAGTTTCCTAGAAGTACATCCAATGAAACAACATGTGTCTACCAAAGAGTGCTCAATGAGTAAACAGAGCAGGTATATGAAATTTATTTCTACAAACATTGATGGCTACATATGTGCATACATGTTTCTGTAATCACCTGCGGAAGATAATTCTTGGCTTGAAGACGTAATCCCCCAACCCGGGTGATTACAGAAACATGTATGCACATATGTAGCCATCAATGTTTGTATAAATAAATTTCATATATATATATATATATATATATATATATGCGCGTGTGTATGTGTGTGTGCCTAGATTTCTCCTTCTCTGTCTGTTTATTGCATTCGTTTTGTGTTTGTTTCGTCTCTCCTCTTCCTCTCTCGGATTTTCTCTTTTCCTCTCTCGCTTTCTGTTTCATTGTGCATCTGCGTGCATCAGTGTATGTATGTGCATCTACGGACGTAGTCAGACACACGTCAACTAATGGTAGCCACACCAACCCGCCTTCGCACCATCTACGCCAGATACACCCCGTATTTCACGCACGAGATTCCTTACACCATCTCGCGCAACGTGGCGAGAAAAACAACGACATTAAGAACAGAGTGAGAGAAAACGAGAACGAGTAAAGTGCGGGAAGATTCCAAAGACACAAGATGGTGGTTATTAACGGTTTGGCTGCCGCTCGGCTAGAGTTTAAGTAGTCGTCGAGCAGGAAAGCGTGCGGCGAGGTCTGGTCAAGGAAGGAGATGTTTCGTGCTGCTCCTTAATTTGATGAAAAAAATATGACTCATCCCATTCGAGGGAGAGGCTATTATTTCACAACCTCTTTCCCAAGACCCTACGCCGTCGATCAGGTTTGTTCCTATTCCTTGACACTCTGTTCTTCGGGATTTTCTCATTTTTCTTTGCATTTTCTGTGCATTTTATCTCTCGAATCGTTTTTCTTTCGTTCCACTTTTCTTCTATTTATCTATCCCCCACGTCTCTCATAAATAAACGGCCTTAACTTACAGATTAACTGATATGATGTCATTTAACTAGTGCGAATGACGTCATGTCTGTTAATCTATAAATTAAGATCGTTAATGTATAAGTGTGATTGGGATAGATAAATAGAAGGGCAAAAAAAAACGATACTTCATCAGAAACAGGCAAAAAAAAATTACGAGTCCTATATTATCTATCTGTACCTATCTATCTGATCGGGATCTTTATCCCGACTAATGTGACTTTCTGTCTGTCTCTCTCTCTCTCTCTCTCTCTCTCCCTCCCTCTCTCTCTCTCTCTCTATCACACACACACTCTCTTTCTCTCTTACTTTCTTTCTCCAGATTTCCCTATCTTCAATCAGCTGTCTCAGACCTTCAGGATCACACTTGGCGTCATGTGCAATTTGCTGAATGTACTTGGATCTAAGTAGTTCTATGCTCGTTTGCCTGTGCCGTGAAGTCCGCAGCAATATATTTTTCACCAGCTCTGGAAGTGACCTGCAAATTGTAGGCTTCGCTCTCTGCTGGTAGCAGATATGGCAGGTAGGTTGCGATAATTTTGCTGCTTCGTAGGATTATCTTGCCAAGATATATGTTACACTGTTCGTAGCATAGTTCGTGCCGCCTAGCTTCCTTTGCAATCTTTTGATGAGTGTCCCGATTGTAGCACCGTAAACAAGGACAGACTTCATGACTGCTCTGAAGAACTGCCTTTTCAGTTTGTCAGTTAGCCTTGAAGTCCATATTGACCGCAGCTTATCCGGTGCAGCTCATGCCTTTAGGGTTGCGAATTTCGGTATCTGTCTCTGCGGAACCTATGTTGTTGGCCAGGTACGTAAACCCAGTGACTTCTTTCAGTTTTGTTTCATTTAGAGCTTTGATCTCTCAATCCACACCGAAACACATAAGCTTTTAAAGTAAAAGATGGTCACGCTTTTTGAAGACACTTTTAAAAAGTAAAATCAAAACGTTTTATGGGAGTTTTATTTTTTTTATGAGACAAAAGCTTATGTAAAATTTAACTGAGAAATTTTTTAAAACTTTGAAGTGTCGAATATAATGATAAAATCATTGTTTATTGCTTTTTTTTTTTTTTTGTAAGTCCTATATTTCGCTAATACATAGCCTCATCAGGGTTGAAAGTCCGGTTCGTGAATTTCCTTTTCTTTTTCTTCATTTTGGTGTTATGGCGAAGAGACGAGGACTTACACACGCGCGCGCACACACACACACACACACACACACACACACACACACACACACACACAAGGAAAGCAATAAACAAAAATGATTTTATCATTATATTCGACACTTCAAAGTTTTCAAAAATTTCTCAATTAAATTTTACTTTTAAAAAGTGTCTTCAAAAAGTGTGCAACCATCTTTTACTTTAAATCCCGCTCGAAACTGGAGCACTACACACTTGAAACCACCGGACCAACACGTAAATTCTCGTCTCTTCGCCATAACACCAAAATGAAGAGAAAGAAAAAGAAATTCACAAACCGGACTTTTTACCCTGATGAGGCTATGTATTAGCGAAATATAGGACTTACAAAAAAAAAAAAAAATGATTTTATCATTATATTCGACACTTCAAAGTTTTAAAAAATTTCTCAGTTAAATTTTACATAAGCTTTTGTCTCATAAAAAAAATAAAACTCCCATAAAACGTTTTGATTTTATCAAATTCTTATACGCATTAATCGTCTCAATACTATCCAAGATCCAAGATGTTAGATCAGTCTAGTTCTCGTTGGTTGACGTTCAGTGTTTCGAGATTCTTCTAATATTCTTTTTTTGCATTCTCCACCGGATGTCACGATGTTATGTATTACACCCTCCAAAGGAAGCACAGCACTAGATTAGCAATATGTTGCGTAGCGCGAGGTTAATCACATGGTAGATAACCGGGTTAGGGTTAGGGTTAGGGTTAGATATGTCAAGCCTAACGTGTTTTAAGTATATACGTTATTCTGTGTATACAATGAGCAGGGCTACGACAACAGCATATTCTTTTCATTGTTTTGACTCTCGAATATATATCCGACACAGTTAATCAACCGAGAACCACATCACTCTATATAAAAGCATATAAGATATCAACGGATATACACTAGAGCGTCAAAGCAACGAAAAGAAGATGCTGTTGTCCTAGCCCTAATGATGAGTTTCTTTGCGTCGTCGAATGTTTCATATTCTAATAGTTTCTTCCCTCGAACAGCTAGACTTGGGAATTCCCTTACTGCTGCCCGATTCGCTGGCTGTACTGATATGCATAAGTTTAAATGTAACACAACCAAATATCTTGTTAATATTTCCTGGACATGGCCCAAAATAGTAGCCCGTTACGGTTTGTAAGGGGTAAACATGAGTAAAAAGCAAGATGTCTGTATAATTGTGTTACACATATACATTACACATATACGTTACACATATACATTACACATATGCGTTACACATATACGTTACACATATACGTTACACCTATACATTACACATATACGTTACACATATACGTTACACATATGCGTTACACACATAGATACAGCTCCAACAGGACATATACCATTTTATAAATAAACAGTTCCTCACAACGAAGGGACGGAACATCTTTCTAGGAAATTATTCAGGTTAAACGGGGAAACATTACCTTTATTCAGTAACAATAAGATACTTTCCAAAGAAACGACCAGGAGTGTCCAGTTATATTTCCAGACAGTTTTTATTCCAAATGCTTTCCCGTTGGAAGATTGCATATGTATTAAATCCTACTCTCCTGACGTACAGGGCCATAAGGCCCTGTCTCCAACGCTTCCCGTCTGGTCCCGTCTCTATGACTCTCTGTATGGATTCAAATTAATCCCTTGTGCCTACGTCATTTAACTACACAAAGACATAACACGGGTGCTTATGCTAATATCGTTTTATATATATGGTTGAACTAAAAAAAAAAAACGACATTATTTTTGCAAAAACCTAATATATATATATATATATATATATATATATATATATATATATATATATATATATATATATATATATATATATATATAGTAAGTTATAAAATGTATATGGCGATTAAGCTACACTGAATATTCCGCGTTTCATCCACTCTAGGATTCTTCAGGTTTATGCGCGAATTTTGTGGTTGTTTGCCTTTTTTATAAACGTTTTTATAAAAACGGCAAACAACCACAGAATTCGCGCATAAGCCTGAAGAATCCTAGAGTGGATGAAACGCGGAATATTCAGTGTAGCTTAATCGCCATATACGTTTTATAACTTACTAGCTAGCTCTACCTACGTATTGAGCACTTTTGAAGTAAATACTTAAAGTTCACGCATAAATCTATACTTGCATATAATAATTTTATGTGAGTAAATTAAGTACATATATATATATATATATATATATATATATATATATATATATATATATATATATATATATATAGTGGAGGTTCAGAAGTACATCCGCTTAAACAACATGTTTCTACCAAAAAAGTGTTCAATGAGTTACCAGAGTATATCATATTAAATTATTTATACAGATAAACGGCTACATATGTGCATACATGTTTCTGCAATTGCGCGTTTCAGAGAAATCATGTAATCGAACTAAGGATATCCTGATGAAGCGATTTCTCTGAAACGGGAAATCGCAGAAAAATGTATGCACATATGTAGCCGTTTGTTTGTTGTATGAATGAATTTAATATATATATATATATATATATATATATATATATATATATATATATATATATATATACGAGCAAACAGTTAATAAATCATGTTAAAAACACTTTCAAATGAGTTAAAAACATATTTAATCTGAAAAGGAAACACTAGATAAGTGGATAGTCCTTAATCCGTGGAGTTTCGAAGAAATACTTTCCTTCTCATCAGAGGGTAGGAATTAGCAAAATGCGGGATCGGATTTTGCATGCAAAAGTATTTGATGAAACAACAAGTCAGTCATAGATATTACTTGAAAACAAAAAAAGTGAAGCAGAGGGAATATGGTGAAGAAAAAGGTGATTACACGTAAATGGATTGTCTGGTGGAAGATAAAAAATCCGGTGACGGTAAAATCCAAATATATAACTTCAAGAAAGTTAATTGAATTTCCATTTTTCACAAGTAAAATCCAAGGAAATCCCGTAATTGGAAGAAGATGGTCCATAATAATCCAAAGGCAGAAATCCATGGAAAAATTCAGAAAAATGTATACAAATATATATATATAATGAAATAAACGGTTCCACATTAAAATAATAGGCCTTAACCTGGAAACAATGTTTGTATGAATGGATTTTATATATATATATATATATATATATATATATATATATATATATATATGGATTTTATATATATATATATATATATGATTTTAATTTGGAACCGTTTATTTCATTATATATATATATATATATATATATATATATATAATGAGATAATAAATATTTATATATATATATATATATATATATAATGAAATAAACGGTTCCAAATTAAAATCATAGCCTTAACCTAGAAACAATCTATAATTTATGACTACTCATTCAACGCAATTCATTTGCTTTATTCTTGTGACTCCTGCTGATAACTTCATTTTGAAGTCAATACTATTCTATTTCGGTTGACCCCTTTTTTCTGCCTAAATTATTTCACCACTTCAATGTTATTTTGTCTGGATCATTGTGGCATTGCCTTTTCTATTCTAAAAATGACTTAATCACCACTTATCTTCTTTGTTTCTTTATTCGTCTTTAAAAAGTCGGCATCGGCAGAAGTGTCTTAAAATCTCTCTAGTACTTTATTTTACGCACAATTTATCTTTTTTTTTTTAATAATTATATTTTGAGCTCCCTCTTTTTCCTTGCCTTTTGAATTACACCGAAATATCTTCCAGTAACGCGATTCCTTTGGATTTTTTTTCTTCTGGATACCGAACTTTAACCAACTTTTCTTGGATTCTACCGTTATTGGATATTCTACTTTCCAGCCGACCGTCCATTCACGTGAAATCATTTTGCTCTATGGCTTACTTGTAGTTTCATTAAATATTTTGAAAGCAAAATCTGATTCCGCATTTTGCTAATTTCTACCCTCTAATGAGAAGAAAAGTATTTCTTTCGAAACTCCGCAGATTAAGGACAATCCAATTAATTTGTGTTTACTTTTTGAGAATTAAATATGTTTTTTACTCTTCTTAAAGGTTTTTTAACATGCTTTATTAATTCTTTGTTCATATATATATATATATATATATATATATATATATATATATATATATATATATATATATGGGGCATATGTATTTTATTTCGTGTGTCTACATACAATTATATGTATCAGCCTTCAGTAGTTACTTCGACAGTGTTCAATACGTAAGTGCAATCAGGTAATAAGTGTATATATATATATATATATATATATATATATAAAGTGAACGTGTCTGTGTGTGTGTCCGTACATTTCCCTACGCAACAACTCTGTCATTTTTTAGTCTACAGACTCGAAATTTGATATACAGAGTACTGAGATTTGGAAAAATCTTTGTGAGCTATTGTTGTCCAGAAATTTGGTGACTAAGGGGTCAAAGTTCAACGATTTGACCTTTGAGAACTCTACCAAACTTCTCCAACAATTTTGGGTCTACGCACTTGAAATTTTAGATGTAGGTTCATTAGACATGGATCTAACTTCATAACTCAATTTGAACCCAAAACAATAAATGTTAAGGGGTCATAATAGGGGTCAAAATTTAAAAAAATTGATCTCTGCGGTCTCTTTCAAATTAATCAGACAATTTCTGGTCTAAATATTTGAAATTTTACGTAAAGGGTATTCAGAGATAGGGCAAGCTTTTTAATCAGTTTGGGTCGAAAATTTTTAGTTACCAATATATAAATGTATGTATGTATGTCTGTTTGCATGTCTGCCTTAAATTTTCAATAGAGGCGACGGATTTTACCAAGATCAGTATCGTTTTAAAGTTCGACCTTTCATACGACAAATATCGAAAAATTGGCTAAAAACATTAATATCTTCCCATTTGAATAGGCACTTTTCTACAGTGGGGGGGGGGTCACTTCTTTCGCCGATATTTTTTAAAGTTATCCTCTCCTTTGGATTGTCTAGCCTTAATTTTAAAAAATGTCGCTTCCGGTTTGGCGGTGGTCGTAACAGCATAAACGTTAGGTTTTACTCCGTTATTTTCCTCCTTTGCGGTACGGGTTCGAGCCTGCCTTCCTACTACCACTTTTTTTTCTCAACATACGCATCCAAACACCCGGGCAACGCCGAGCTGAAATGCTAGTATATATATATATATATATATGGCAATTAAACTACATAGAATTGTACACGTTTAATCTTCGTAATGGTTCGTCGGGTTATTTTATGGAAATAATGTTACTGCATGTTTTTATATATTCCCATGATACTTGCTAGTTAGCCAATCAGTCTTTGTTATACATTTCCTATTTATCTATTCTGTCTCCATTGTGGTTTATCGAGCGGGAGTTAACTTTACATTTAATTCACCTTTTACTTTATTCGTTTTTGGAGGGAATGGGTCTTTCCTTTTCTTTGCGTTAGTAAGTGATCGGGTTTTAATGTAGGTTTTTGTTACTAACATTTTAGTGTATGCTAGTTTATTTACTTGCTTAAGTTCATAATTATTATTATTATTATTATTATTATTATTATTATTATTATTATTATTATTATTATTATTATTATTATTATTATTATTATTATAGTTCGCGTACACTGTATTGGACATTTAAGTCTTAAAAAACGTTTGCAGACGCCCAAAACATTATCTCCGCTCTGCGATGTAAAAAAGAAAAACTGGATTTTTATGTACGAATACGTTGCTGTAATTAAAAATATTGAATTTGATTTGATAAATATCTGCGCCAGTTTTGGTCATAAAACCGTTGAAGTTTGAATTATGTATTCTGTATATAAACAGTTCTTAATACAGTATATTCCTATATTATATGGCGCACATATTGACGGACGCTCCCATTTTAATGAACATTCAAGCATCTTGAATACGTCCCAAGCATTATTACCGCCATATGACCTTTAAAAAAAACCCTGGCTATTCTCAATGAAGAATATATTATAAATCGAAAAATTGAATTCGTTTTAGTAAATGCATATATTTATTTTAGCAGTCTGCAAGACCGTTAAAGGACTTAAACTTTTTTAAGTTTGAATTTTTTATTTATTATTATTATTTGCTTACAAGGAGCTTTCACACAGGTCATCAAAGATCTCTCCTTCAGAACAACCTGTCGTGTACTATGGAAGCTGAGTGACAACACGTCTTCCCACATTTCCAGTACTCTTCACCTTTTCTGATAGCATTTGCAAATGAATTTGCATTATCGCTACAGCCACTTACCATTGATTTCTCGCTAGCTGCGGCCATTAGGATCCACTTGATTTTGAGTGGCAACAAGCCTCCCCAAACGTACCAGTTCTCTTGGCAGCGCTCTCTCCTCGGTCTTTCCATTCTTCTTGAGCCTTCTCGGCTATTTGGCATCATTCTTCTTTGGGAGATGAAAACTTATAGATATCCAGCTTCATTGTTCTTGGTCCAAGTGTTTTGTCTCTGCAGCAGCTCGCCTGGCCTTCGCATGTGACTCGTGTATTAGTTTCCGCATTCAAGGGTTTTCCTTTAATCTGTTTTCATTGTTATTCGTTGTATATGTCCAGCCATTCCTCTAATTCCAATTTCTCCCATTCTCTTCTTAAAGTTTTTCGGAATTGTTCCTAGTGCTGCTATTATTATAGGTATTATCTTGATTTTTTTTTTCATCATCCATACCCCTTTTAACTCTCTGGCTAGCTCTGGGTATTTGCCCCGTTTCTCCTTTTCTTTGATGTTTATTCTGTGGTCAGCTAGGACAGCAAAGTTTACGAATTGGCAGGACTTTTCTTTCTTGTTTATTATTATTATTATTATTATTATTATTATTATTATTATTATTATTATTATTATTATTATTATTGTTGTTGTTAGCATTATTATTATTATTATTGTTGTTGTTGTTAGCATTTTTATTATTATTATTATTATTGTTGTTGTTATTATTATTATTATTGTTATTATTACTATTGTTATTATTATTGTTGTTGTTGTTGTTAGCATTATTATTATTATTGCTGTTATTATTATTAGTAGTAGTAGTATTATTGTTAATATTATTATTGTTATTATTGTTGTTGTTGTTGTTAGCATTATTATTATTATTGTTGTTGTTATTATTATTATTGTTGTTGTTGTTAGCATTATCATTATTATTATTGTTATTATTATTGTTATTGTTATTATTATTATTATTGTTATTATTATTGTTATTATTATTATTGTTGTTGTTATTATGATTTTTATTGTTGTTGTTGTTAGCATTATTATTATTATTATTGTTATTATTATTATGTGTTTATTATTGTTGTTATTATTATTATTATTATTATTATTATTATTATTATTATTATTATTATTATTATGTGTTTATTATTTTCTAATTACTTTATTTATTTGTTCACTACCAATAATTTTATATATTACTAGCAGTTAACCGGGCTTTGCTCGAGCCCTAGGTACTCTTCTTAATTTTATGCGCATATGTATATATATATATATATATATATATATATATATATATATATATATATATATATATATACATATATTAAAAAGTTTAACTCATATCCAGGTAACCTACATCTAAAATTTCAATGGTTTAGACAAAAAAATTGGTGGAAGAGTTTGGTAGAGTCTGCAAAGGCCAACTCTTCCAACTTTGAGCTCTTGACAGCCAAATTTTCGCCCAAAAACTGATTAAAAAGCTGTATGTAAAATTTCAAATGTTTAGACCAAAAATTGGCTGAATAG
>NC_136525.1:39832464-39849964 GCF_053919585.1 Euprymna scolopes
TCATTATATGTAATCAGTTTTTTTAAAATAGTCAACCACATAGGAGCCTATAGGTGATCAGACACACACACACACACACACACACACAGACGTTCAGCTTTATATATATATATATATATATATATATATATAATGTTTTCATCTCACTACTATATATAATAATCAATAAAGAATTGTCTCTCATGATATATACTAAGTAAATAATCTGCGCTTGGTCTGCTAGTATATATATATATATATATATATATATATATATATATATATATATATATATATATATATATATATATATAATTCTCGCGGTTAACGTTGGCCGCCGTATGCGTTGTTCTTTGCTAATGTAATAATTATATTACAGTTGTCAACCTGCCTAAGTACTCGGTTCTTATTGTTGGAAACTCTAAGTTGAAATAAAAGTCGGTCACATAAGCTCCACGCACAGATCATGATGTTATAATAATTAGATCACAATAAACGGACGTTTCAACATCTATATATTTAAAAGCGAAAATGCCTGTGTGCAGGTATGTTCGCTTTTTCTGTATGTTCGTAAAAGGCTTTTTTTTCCGGGGCCTGCTCGCTCGACTCCCTTATTCTTAAAACTTTTTATATAACGTCTAAATCATAATATCGACAAGTTAACAACGGGGGTCGCCTGTCTATTTCATTTGCCCGACTTTAAAACGTTAAATATTCCACATTTTTGGATCGCTGCGTGTTGCTTTCGTTTTTCGGTATTAAAAACGTGAAACTCGATTCGAATAAACACCTCTCTGGCCCACGGCCAATAGTCTCCAGAAAGCCATGCAATGTTTGGTCAATGTCGGCTTTTCGCCGTCATATCAGACCGTTGCTTACATATTGAGACACTCCCCTAATAAATAGGGGAGCTGCTTTTCGTTCCCCAAAGTTCGCTAAAAGCTGTCCCACACAAAGTCTTAACTGCTGAACAGCCATTGCTTACGTCATGTCTCAAGGTCAAACATAACGCCACTTAACTTTCTCGCACCTGTCAATTTCATTTTATAAACGTCAAATTAACACGCTAAACAATTCCTCTACCCTCGTGGCCGAGATTGTTAGGCTTTTCTTCCCTTTCATTTTCACCTTCGCGTCAAGGCTTCCGGGTTCAAGCCTACTTTCTACTAAAACTTTTTTTCTTTTATACCTCAAAGCAACCGGCCATGTTTTGATCTACCCCCAACAACACACCTACACTCACTCGGGTAACGCCGGGTATCCCCGCTAATCTCTATATATAAAGGGCCAAAAGTGTGTGTTTATGTGTTTGTATGTCTCGCAAAAACTTTCGGCGGAAGTTACAGAACCTGACCAAACTGATATCGTTCTTAAACTCTAACTTTTGGACGACGAATATCCAAAAATTAGCCAAAAACATTAATTCATTCACCCTAAACTCGGCCGTTTTGTTCAAGGAGGGGGTCGATTTTCGCGCCATTTTTGTTCCGATTTCGATTGCCTAAAGTTACTTCTTACGTTCGCGCCATGGCGACATCGTTACGGTCACGCCATGGAGACATCGACTAAGACGTGAGGTTATTTTTTTTATCCTCCTTCGCGTCACAGGTTCGAACCTGCCTGTCTTTTTTTAACACTTATCAACCATTGATTATCCCCCTCCTCCCTCTACTACCAAATTTTACACCCCCAACTTGGGTTATTGACTATACCACCTACACACAACCGGGCAGCAGTGCTACTTTTGTTTATCCCCCCCTGGGCTCCTTACTACACTACCTAAAGCCACGGGCAATGCCGGGCAATGCCGGGCAATGCCGCGTGTTTAATAATGAATGTTTAAATTTCAACTGTAATTCTCACAGTTTACGTTGGCCCTTGTGTGGATTGTATTTTGCTAATGGAGTCACAGATGGTTTTCTGAGTGGGTTCGAATCTCATGACCGGCTGTAATCGTTGCTCTGATGATTCTCGAAAGGATATCTGTAGGTATTTTATTTTCTGTAGGTATTTAAATTGTTACAGTAATAATTATATATGAATATTCATATATATATATATATATATATATATATATATATATATATATATATATATATATATATACATACTAGCAGTTCAGCTCGACTTTGCTCGGGCCCTGTGTACTGTTCCTAACTTGCCCTATGTGTGAGTAACCTTTACCGGAAATTGTCAGAGTAATATGAAGAGACCGCAGGGGTGATTTTTTTTTAAATTTGACCCCAATTTTGACCCCTAGCTTTTATTGTTCTGGCCTTAAATCAAAGTAAATATTTGATATATGTTCAAGTAACCTACATCTAAAATTTCAAGTCTTTAGACCTAAAATTGGCGGAGGAATCTGCAAAGGTCAACTCTTTCAACTTTGACCTTTCTGCAGCAAAATTTTCGCCCAAAAACTGATTAAAATACTTACCGCATGTCTGAAAACCCGTTATGCATAAATTTAAAATGTTTAGACCCAAAGTTGGCTGAGTAGTTGCTAAACACCGCAAAGGTCAAATCTTTTGAACTTTGAATCCTTGGCAGCTCCAATTTTCGATCCAAACATATTAAAAATCTTACCTATCTCCGAATACGCTTTATGTAAAATTTCAAATGTTTAGACCTGAAATTGCCTGAGTAATTTGGTAGAGACCACAGAGGTAACATTTTTTCTAACTTTGACCCGAATTTTGACTCCTAACATTTATTTATTTATTTATTTACTTTTTTTGGTCTCAAATCAGGTGTAAAAGCTTGATCCAGGTCCAGGAAAACCACATTTAAAATTTCAAGTGTTTAGACTCAAATTGACGGAGGTGTTTGGTAGAATTTTCTAAGGTCAAATCGTTGAACTTTGACTCCTTGACAACCAAATTTCCGGCCGAAAACCAATCAAAAAGATTTTCTCTAAATCTCAATACTTTCTATGTCAGATCTGGAATCTCTAGACCGAAAATTGACGGAGTTATTTCGTAAGGAAATGTACACAAACACACGCAATCTCATATATATATATATATATATATATATATATATATATATATATATATATATATATATATATATATATAAGGCTCCAATCTTTGCTAAAAGAAATTCTGACTTAACTAATTTAGAAATTAAATTAATTCTCCTAGCGAGAAAGTCCCTTGTACAACTTAACAAGAAGCTTTGGACTTGAAAGGGCCCCTCTGACAATTTTGACATCTTGATGGGTGCGTCTGACTCTGCAGAAGTTACCGATTTAGTGCAACTCTTCTTACTGAAAGAACTTAAATACCACTTTAAACATATCAAAGGGGTCCTTTATAGAGATGATGCCCTTTTTACTACAACAGCCAGGCCAAGAGAGTACAACAAAACAATTAAAAAATTACATAATTTCTTTAATGATTTTGGCCTTTCTATAATTATCGAACCAAACGAAAAAACTTCAAATTTTCTAGATGTTACAATTAATCTTAATACCGAAACTCATATCCCCATCATAAACCTAATCTTACGCTTTCATACGTCCAGAAATCTTCTAACCACCCAAACTCAATTATAAAATCTATAGTACCATCCGTCTATAGAATTTCTGCTTTTTCTGCTGATAAAATTTTTTTAATCAAAATGCTACTTCGAAATGCCTTAAGGAACTCAGGACACAAGGAAAATATTAAATACATCCATTATGCTCCTTCTGCAGGCCGCCTTAAATCTGTAATCACACAGAATATGACTCGTAAGAAACCAGTTCAAATAACAAGATCTGCTGATATCAATAACAATGAACCAGTCTACATATATAATCCAAACCAAAATACTAATCGCAATACATCTAACCCACCCAGTCGCATCAGGAGAAAGAAAAATATTTGGTTTAATCCTCCATTTAGCGTAAATGTCAAAACTAACACAACTAAGGAATTCTTCAATATTGTACAAAACTCACTCAAATACCCACACATGATTTCTTAATTCAATAATCCCTAATTTAGCACAAAGAATCTTAACATCTAATAACAAAAAAAATTAAATCTGTTATATAGTTATTATTATTAGTATTAGACTATACCACTTGTGCGCGTATGTTACGTGAGTTCTTATTAGTAATGATATGAGTCTTAGTGAGAGTTCTTGTCTTATTACATATGATGTTGTATCTTAGAGAGAGAGATGTGTATGTAATGACATTTTATAACACAGACATATAATAACGATACAATTTACCTTTTTGTAGAAATCACAAACACAAAGATGAGCTTTATCACAAACACATGATGGATTTATTTTCTGACGACCGGTCGACTTCCTCATCAAGAACTCAAAGTTTCACATTTTAGTTTCTGAAGTAACGTCTCGCTTCAGACGTCCGCCTGTCTCTGAGTTTTCTCACTGACTGTCTCTGACTCTCTCCGACTCTCTCCGACTCTCTCTCGACCAACTAACTCCCACCTGCTATATTGAGAACTCCATGCATCCCGGCCACGTGAGCAAAATTCACGTGTCTCAACATGCGCGACTTTGCACGTTTTCGACATTGATTTCCCAATAACCTATTTTCCTTGTTTGTTTCCACAAAGGAATTTAACCTACATATCTAATTTATTTAACTCATATTTTATTATCCACATTCTTTTAACAATTGAATAGTTTATTTATTATTTATTTCATCCGAATTAACATTTTACTGGACATTCCATTTAAACCTATTGTTCTTTAAAACTTATGTCCAGGGTTCGATTTCTGCTTTCTCTTATTTCCATTTTAACTAATCTCTCTATTTTTATACTTACATGAACAGGGGACAGCCCTTATCATGTAACAAATCAACCCAAAATATCCCTTTCCCAATTAAACTTAAAACTAACTATAATTGTAATAACAAACATCCTTGCCCACTGAATAATGATTGCATCCATAAAGATGTTACATATTCATGCACAATTACTGAGCTCCCACATAATCCTCCCCTAACAGACACTAATATTTCGTCTTCAAGTTATCCTTCTTCCCCCCCCCATCTGATATAGTTACTAAGTCTTATACTCCAGGCTCTAAGTAATGTCGCCTCTGCACAACCGAAGCTATAACTATAATTACTTCCCCTCAAAGTAACAATATAATAAATTCTAAAAACGAGCTGATCTCTGTCTGTAAAAGTCCAAATTTAATTATGGTAATTTTACATAGTTATTACTTTAACCTTTCAGATAGATATATAATTCTTCTTTAACTTTATGATTTTTTCTACGTACTTTCTTAATACTTTATTACTTAATAATCCTTTATTTTACTTCTTTATTTCTTCTTTGTTTGGCTGGGTTTTTATATCTGCAATTTCCGTCTTAGTCTTTTAATATTCCACACATCTATATCCTGCATGTATATTTAAATATTCCACACATCTATGTCCTGCATGTATATTTACTTATAGCTTACTATGTACATTTACTTACATACTTACTTGCTTTATCCTGAATTTGCAGATACCGGCCATCCTCTCCCCTTAAATGTTTTTTAATTTTTATATTTTATTATTTATTTATTATTTATTTTTTATTTTTCATTTATTTATTTTTTCCATTTAATGTCTTTTAACAACTCTTGCTGACATTTTCTTAAGTAATAACCTGTACATTTTAGTTGACCTATATATTTTTTGCCCTATATTTTTCGCGCCTTTTAACTACCTTTTTGTCTGGGTCATTTTGACATTTGCTTTTCTATCTTATATTTAATTCTATAACCATTTAATTTTTTCTCTTCTTCTTCCCTGATCTTTCTTATTATATATCGGCAACCGTGTGAAAAGCATATCTTATTTTTCTTTTATTAATATTATTGAAATTTTTCCCTTTTCTTTTCTTTGTACATATTTGTGAATTATTCCATGGATTTCGGCCTTTTTGATTATTTTGGACCATCTTCAAATTACGTGATTTCCTTGAATTTTACTTGTGAAAATGGAAACTCAATTAATTCTCTTGGAGTTGTATTTTTGGATTTTACCATCACTGGATTATTTACCTTTCACCAGCCAGACTATCCATTCATTGTAATCACCTTTTTCTTCACCATATTTCCACTGCTTCACTTTTTTTTGTTATCAAGTAAGATCTTTGACTTACTTGTAGTTTCATAAAATACTTTTGTATGCAAAATCCGATCCCGCATTTTGCTAATCCTACCCTCTGACGAGAAGGAAAGTTTTTCTTCGAAACTCCGCGGATTAAGGACTATCCACTGATCAAGTATTTCCTTTTATGATTAAATATGTTTTACCTCATTTCCAAGTGTTTTTTAACATGTTTTATTAACTGTTTGCTCTTATATATATATATATATATATATATATATATATATATATATATATATATTCCGAATGTGTGAGAGAATATATAATTATTTTCACAGTAAGAAAATATCGCAGCTCACACAAAGCCAGGCAAGAGACTCGGGTTTTAGATCATGAGATTTCGGTTCATCAGTTTGACAACTGATGAGCCCAAATAAAGACGAAACTCGAGTCTTGGACTTCCGGTCTTTTGGTTTTCATGGATCTTGTTGATCTCTGATGTTGTCTGGCTGTGGAAATAATTATTAAAATATAAATATATATATATATTTATATAATTATGAAAATAAAATATATATTATATATATATAACTATTTCATTTAATCACATAAATTAATATACAAAGATATAATTTTATGCGTAAATATTCCATATTTACTTCAATGGTGCTCGATACATACTACGCCCGCATACGCATGAAGAAGTCTTCACGAGAATGAAACGCTGAATATTCTGTGTAGCTATATTGTCATATATATTTTCCAAACTTTATGTATATATATATATATATATATATATATATATATATATATATATATATATATATATATATATATATATATAGGTGGCGTCTCAGTCTTTTTTAGTCCAACACACACCTCCAAACACTCGGGCAATGCCGACCAACTAGGCTAGTCTATCATATAAGTCTCAACTGTATGTATGTATGTATGTATGTATGTATGTATGGATGGATGGATGGATGGATGGATGGATGTAGTGTTGGGAATCCCAGCTTAAATGTTATCTAGGTAGTTTGTAGAAATAGTAAGTTATGTAAGTATATTTTCGATTCCCATCAGTGAGTTTAGTGAGGTCACAGAATGTTAGATTTGACATCCGTCAAACTCCAGCTCCCTTTTGTCAACCTAGTTTGATGCACCGGAAATTAGGGGTAACGGGAATTGTGATCGTAGGCTTTCGGTCGGCGACCACATGTAAGAGTGGTTTTGGCCTGCAGATGGAATAGATTAGGGTCTCTCCGCAGCAACCAGGGTCCATGATAGGCTTGTGTTTAATAAAAGAATCGAAGCTTCAAATCCATCTCGTGTTATCGATGCATCTGCAGCAGTAAGTACCACTCCTCATGAGATGGAGCCAGCGACAAGAAGATATCATCCGCTGGACAAAGCAAGCAGGTATGTACACATTATATATTTGCGCATACATGTCAAACCCCTTCAAGGCAAGAAACTGTGTAAGAATAGAACACACACACACACCCATATAAGTAAGAACATATGTGTAAGAAGACTCAGACTTTAAAATTACCCTACAGATACTCACAAGAAATCGTAAAATAGAATAGCAACAGCAACGTTTAATAATAATAATAATAATAATAATAATAATAAATGATGAACAAGACGCAATAGACCAATCTTTAACATGTATGTATGCATGTACGTATGTATGTATTTATGTATGTATGTATGTATGTATTTATTTATTTATATATGTATGTCTGCCTAAAACTTTTCCCAGCGGCATCGGACTTAGTAAAAACCGGTACCGTCTGAAAGGGAAATATCTTGCTCGCAAAAAGCCGTTCCTATAGAAATAGACGTTCGAAATGAGGAAGGTTAGCAAAAATTTGTTCCTTCATGACAATTTAGCCAAACACGCATGTGCGAATAACGTTCTTGAATTCATTTTTAATAGAAAAAAAATGCGTTACTCCGCTGACACCATCGGAGAACAGTGGTTTTTTGGCAGCGTCGTTATCTTAATGTTGCACGTTCGCGCCGACATAACAGGCGTTTTTATTTTCGATACTTAAAGTTTTAACATTTAAGCAAGGTTCTATATGCTATTTTTTCTTTAATTTATGCTTTCCGTTCCCTTTTTTTATTTTTTCATCACGTTCTCTTTTTTTTTTTTTTTTTTGGTTTTTCCGATATTTTAACACGTTTAAACATTCAAATAGCGCTATTTATGCCATCTTTTTTCGTTCGCTTATTCTTTATTTTCCCATTTTTATTTTTCTTCTCCTCATATTCGCATGTATATCTCATATATAACAGAGTAATTACAATAAATACTTTACCCATATGTATACAATTTTAGATATATAGGAGTTTTATATATATGCCAATACATATGCGAATAGATTCATATAAAATATGTATATACATATTACTTTTTCCTCTGTATATTTTTATTCACTATCATCAGATTTTGTATCGATCTGATTTACAACAACAACTGCAGAAAAGCATACGTTCGCTTTTTTGTCGTTGTTATTGTTGTTTTCCGACATTTTAAAAAGTTTAAACATTCAAACAGGGTTATTTATGCCATTTTTTTTTTGCGTTCGCTTATTCTTAATTTTTCTTTTTTTTTTAGTTATTCTTCGCGTTCTTTTCTTTTTTTTTTGTTGTTCTTCCGACATTTTAAAAAGTTTTAACATTGAAACAGAGTTTTTTGTGCCATCTTTTTTCGTTATATAATTCTTTACTTCCCCTTTTTCATTTTTCCATCACGTTCGCTTTTTTTGTTGTTGTTTTTTTTTCCGATTTAAAAAAAAAAGTTTTAACGTTTAAACATTTTTATTTATGCTATTTTTTGCGTTCGCCTATACTTTATTTTCCCCTTTATTATTGATTTAATTTACAGCCCCCCCCACATACACACACGCACACATACATACACCTCACCACACCCGGGCAACGCCGGGTATCCTTGCTAGTCAAGTAATAAAATTTAGTTCGAAGGCATGGGTCAATTGTAAAGTGTCTTTTCCTTTTTCTCCTTATTCCTCTCTATTTTATTTTCATATTCATTCTTTCATTTATACGTCTTCATTTTCATCCCTTTCTTTTCCGTTTCTGTGTCGTAATTCTTCTCTTTCATCTTCTTCGTCTCCTTGTGTTTCGTTTTCTTTCTTTCTTTTTAGAAGTATAATTGTCTCCTCCCTCCCGCTCCAACTATCCCTCTTTCTTAATCCTGAACAGCAACAACAACAACAACAACAACAACACGACAAGTTCCTTTGAAGTACCCTTATGCCCTTACTCACAACGCCTACCTACTTAACCCCCAATTTTAAAACAATTTGAAATAGATAAGGGCAGATTTGGCTCGAGGGGTCGCCGAGACGGGAGGTCTCCTCAAAGAAAAACGGGGTGAAATTGGACAGAGATTCGTTACTGATATATGATCATTGTGCGGACATTGCTGACCGTTCTTTTTTTCTCTTCGGTGTTGGTGCGGTCAAATACAGAACAAACAAGTGAAGCATGCATGGTCCCCCGTGAGTGCACAACGAACGAGCCATAACAAAAATGACTTCATTTGCCCCCACTCCAATTTAGCCCAAAAGCCTTAACATATGTAAATTTGAGTTCTGCACCATGAAAAAAAAAATAAAAAGAAAGAAATGACTAAGTCCATCATTTGTCCCTCCCATTTAGCCCCAAATGTCCCCAAGGCCTTAACATATTTAAATTTGAGTTAAGCACCATGAAAAACTGCTAAATAGACATACACAGAAGATTTTGGACAAATATGGTAAAACAGTCCCAAAAATGAAGTGTTCTTATTAGTCCTAAAAGAGCCCCTGAGGCACACCCAAGAGTTATCGCAAAGTATAGACAAACAAAATTATATAGAAATCAGTTACAACTTTTCAGAAAGTTTTATAAAAATCTAAGGCATCAATTTTTTTTTTTTAATAAGCACAAAATTGTAAATTTTAACCATTTTAACCCGAAAGGCCCCCTAGGTAGGCAACTAGAGTTTTCCCGGAGAACCCGTTCTGTTGAAGTTTTTTACTCATATCATGTTTAATGTTTGTGCAAAATTTTAAATAATTCTAAGGCGTAGTTATTGAGCGGACAGACGAACCTACGAACGGAACAGGGTGAATTTGTGAATTTACAGGTCGACCTTCCTTTTGTCGGAAGACCAAAAAAAGAACAATGGCAATTGGTCGAGACAGTAGTTCTTAAAACGTTTGTACATGGCGGCTCATTGTCGAGTTTTTTTAAATTCTTACAGAAAACCTATCACAAGAAAATCAAGGTTTTCTACTCATTAAACATTTTTATGCAATGAAGTAATAAAGTTTTTGTTTGATTATTAGGAAGATTCGTAATTACAACAGAAAAATGCGAGCATGAAAAGTAATATTATTAAGCTTAAACATGGAAAAGTAAAGGCTTAGTTTTTTTTTCAAAACTGGAAAAGAAAAGGACAAGATATTCTAGTAAAATGTATAATAAATGTATAACTCAAAATATTGCAGCATTAAAATGGATTATATAATGTTATAAATTGAATTTTAAAAAAAAAATTCAATACTGCAATATTTTAAGTTATGAATTTATTATATTTTTTACTAGAATATCTTTTCGTTTCCAGTTTTAACAAATAGTCCTTTACTTTTCTATGTTTAAGCTTAACCATATTAATTTTTATGCTTGCATTTTTCTATTATAATCCATGATTTTTCTAGGCTTCCTGTAAATTCACTTGTTCTTTGTTTAATTTCAGTCTTATTTTTTGCCCCCATAAACATAGCATATGTAATAACAATGTATGGCACTCGTCTGCTTTGAATCCAATCCCCCCAATTATCACCCTTTCATGCTTTAATTTTCTCTGTTTCACTTGTAACTTATCTTTCGCGAGAGCGGTGAATTGGTAGCAACAATAGTCTCTGAAGCAACGTGGTTGCTATGAAAACCAGCCATAAAAACGTTGCTCACTTCGTTACGTGTTTGTACGATTTTGCACACCAGTATATTCATCATAACTTTTGTTTTACTGAACGAAAATTGAAAACATTTGTTCATTAGCTGAGAAAGTAATCTATAAACTGTAATACTCTGGGAAATTTGGTCGAAAAATGAATGAACGGTGAATCTTTAAAGCAGTGCTAAATGACTAAAATTGGCATGTAACCTTATATTCTAACCATACCGAGGTTGATTTATATATATATATATATATATATATATATATATATATATATATATATATATATATATATATCTGTAAATCTTGATTCGTCCACACCGATATAAGACTATTTCTACATTACGAATTAATTTGAAATTTTCAGACAATCCATCTTTAAAGTCGAGGGATGTTTCTTTGTTATTAAAATAAATACACATCGCCAATTATAAAAATATAAAATAAAATAAAATATTTTTCGTAAGCTGATAGTGCGAACCTGTTTTTGCTGGTGGAACTGAACTTCCGTTTCAATTCATTTCATACACTACGATTTGACGAGGCGAATTAGATTTCATTTTCTGTTTACTCGATAAGTAAAAAAAAAACATTCCCTATTTTAAAAATTTAAATTCATTTTTTATCTTCCAAATTTTGTAATTTAAAAAAATTTTTCTTTATTATATCAGGCAAAAAAAATTGCGCGCTTGCATTTTGAGTTAAAACATGAAAGTTGAAGTCGAAGTTGTTTTTTGTTTTTAGTTTTTTTGTTTTTTTTAAACAGTTGTTTCCATATGAGAAAATATTAACTTTTTATTATTAAAACTATCAATTGTTAGGTGAAAGTATACTTTTTTTTAAGAAAATTTACGGATTGGTAACGTGCTTAAATAATGTTTGGCGGCAATGCAGAGAGTGATCCGCGCTATTTTTAAATCGTATTTCCACGTTTAATTCAAGTTTTATGATATATTTTTTTATTCAATTGTAAGGTTAAAGTACAGATTAGGTACAAAATACACTCCACTCCCCATGTTAAGACTGGCGTTTTAAATAATTTCAGCACGGATCACGCTCTGTATGAGTACCGATTAATATTTTTTTTTGCTTTTTTACGGTAGTTTTTTTTTTTTAAATTTTTTTTAAAAATTGAAAGTAGACTTTTTTCTTTTTTTTACAGAAGTTGTTTTTATATAAGAAATTATGAATGCTTTTTCTTTATTAAATAAATCGGGTACTCATGCACTTATTGATCCATGCTGAAATAATAACGTTATTATTAAAAAGCCATTCTTAACATGGGGTGGGGAGGGCGTTTTGTACGTATTCTGTACCTTAAAATTGAATAAAAAATGGTAAATTTTTAGATTAGGTCCACCTCCACAACTTTCTTTTAAATGACGACTTTTAAAAGTTTTCGACAATGCTGAATACGGAAATCGCATTGAAATTTTGCAGAAATAAGTAGTTATCTAGATATAAAAAGTTGTATAATGTATTGTAATCTTTGGCGGCCCTCTTTTTTACGCGCGTGCGCGCGTTATAAACAAATCTACGCACGTAACAAAGATGGTCACTAAAGAATACAATACATAGAACAACTATTTATATCTCGATAACTACTTATTTCTGCAAAATTTCAATGCGATTTCCGTATTCAGCATAGTCAAAAACCTAAAGTCGTCATTTAAAAGAAAATTGTGGAGGTGGACCTAATGTAAAAAAATGCCCCCAAAAAACTTAAAACTTTAATTAAACTTGGAAATACGATTTAAAAAAAAAAAACGCGGATCAGTAAGTGCATTAGCACCCATTAATCGACTAACGTGACCTTATTGCCAAATACGCCCCGGCTACAATGTTGAACGCGCCGTTCACGGTTTTTTTTGTTTGTTTTTTTCAAGTAAAGTTCAACTTTCACAATATCTTTTTATTTTTGGATATTATAATAATAATAATAATAATAATAATATATATATATATATATATATATATACTTCATTTACTCACATAAAATTAATATACGAAAGTATAAATTTATGCGTAAACTTTAAATATTAACTTCAAAAGTGCTCAATACGTAGGTAGAGCTAGTTAGTAAGTTATAAAATATATATGATGATTAAGCTACACGGAATATTCCGCGTTTCATCCCATCTAGGACTCTAGGAGTCGCATAAGCCTAGCTTAATCGCCATATATATTTTATAACTTACTCTCTCTCTCTCTCTCTCTCTATCTATATTTATATATATATATATATATATATATATATATATAATATGAACAAATGATTGATAAAACATGTTAAAAGACATCTCATTCCATTTGTGATTTTTTTCCAAGGAATTCTGCCTTTCGGATCATTTTGAACCATTTGAAACTTACCTGTTGGATTGGAAATTTTTAATTCGACCGTGTTTAGCTTTTACCATTCTTGGATTTTTTACCCTTCACCGGACTATCCATTCATGTGAAATCTTTTTATCATTTTTCTTTTACCTCCTATTCCCCTTACCTCACCCTTTTTTTTAACCAAGTAAGATCTGTGACTTACTTGTAGTTTCATTAAATACTTTTACATGCAAAATCCGATCCCGCATTTTGCTAATTCCTGCCCTCTGATGAAAAGGAGAGTATTTCTTCGAAACTCCGCGGATTAAGGACTATCCACTTATCTTGTGCTTCTTTTAAAAATTAAATATGTTTTTAACTCTTTTTCAAGATGTCTTTTAACATGTTTTATTAATCATTTGTTCATATTATAAGCTCTATTTCCTTTTCGGTTTTATTGAGCTTTTACATCTGGTTGAGATTACTTTACTTGTAAATATTAACTCTTTAATATTTATAATATATTTTAAGTTTACCATTTTGATTACCTTGGTAAACTTATTGTAATTTTTATTTCTTATATATATATATATATATATATATATATATATATATATATATATATACATATATATATATATACATATATATATATATATACACATATATATATATATATATATATATATACATATATATATATACATATAAAGAGAGATACACAGATATATATATATATGTATTATATATATGTATATATATATATATATACACGCATATATATATATATATATGTGTGTGTGTGTGTGTATATATAATCTGTTGTTTCATTAAGAACGTTTGGTTTCACGTAACACCCAATGGAGAATGAATGTGTGGCTTTCTAAACCAGTAAAATACAAATTTCAAACATGGAAAACTTGAAGTAATACAATTATTATTAGTGTTATCACCTTTATTTTTGAAAATTTGTCCTTAATTAAGGCTGAACTAAATCTAATAATGAACAAAATAACAAAGCAGGACAAAATAAATGCAAAATATATTTTTTTACATTGGCATCACTTATCAAGGACAAAATGCCACTCGAGGATAAGGGTTAAAGAATGTACAGTAGTTGATTGGACAATATTGTAATCGTTAATAATGGAAATTCAGTAAATTTGTTTACTTAAGTTGAACGGCTAATCAAGAACTTGTTTACGTTGGACTTGAAGAAAACGATATTGCAGTCAGCTTGAAAGCATTAAAACGGAAGACAGTGCCACAGGCGTACAGTTCTAAGAAAGAAGTTTGTTCCCGGAACCTACGTTTCGGTTTAGGCACAGATAAAGAGTGGGGGAATTATTGATAGTGTTTTCAGCTAGACGCGTGTTCCTTGTGAAAGTTTGTGCGAATGGGGACCATAGATTGAAACTCAGTCGAGCATTTGCCATGAAAATAACGATAAAGCAGAGACAAACTCGCAACATCTCTTCCGTGAGATAGAGGTTGCAAGGAAGAGAAAAGGACATTTCTAGTAGGCTGCGAAGTCTATTTTGAACTCTATCAACGCAGGATAAGTTTTGTAGTAGTGTCTCTTTTTATTTAGCTTGTTACCATTTCTTCATTAGACAACGTTTGGATGCACGTAAAACACAATGTTAGAAGGATTGCGTGCATCTTCAATTCAGTGAATTCCAAATTTCAAGTAATAATCACTATACAACCGGTAAATTTTGGCTGTTCTTAAAATAAAATTATAAAATTATTATTTTCATCGTCACATTTCTTTTTAGAAATATCGTCCATAATTATGGCGGAATTGAATCCAGCATTGAACAAATTTTTTTTTTAAAAGTCAAAGAGGATTTTTAACTCTATCATGTTTTTTTCTTTCCCCAATTAAAGCCTTTACAACACCTAAATATTAGATAAGAAATACCAACAAAGTGTCAACAGAGAATTAATCTGTATCTTCACTTATAAGTATACAACCAGCGAACTTCTGATTTTTTTATTGAAGTTATACAGTTTCTTTATTGTCATCGGCATTTTTTTTTGTTTTTTTTTTTTAGAAATTTTTGCAAAGTGTTTATATCCCCGAAATATTGTTCAGGATTAAACATGGATTGGATATAAAATTTAATACAAATAAGTATTTTTTTTCATATTCAATCATGTTATTTTATTTCTTATTCAAGACGCTGATGTACAACACCTTAATTAAGCACATCTACAACTTCTCTTTTGATATTATATACCGGATTCATGATAAAAAAAAGCCTAACAACGCTTTAATGATTGTAACGTAATCCTCCATTAAGGAGCGTTAGAACTACGCTGAGGTAGCTTTGTATTCCCGGGTGACGCCAGATAGCCCAAGGATTTAAGATAGAGAAGATAAATATACATATTTTATTTCATGTCAAAATAGATATTGTTTGAAAACCAGAGAAATATATTTTTACGGCTAAAAGTTGATAAAAGGAAATTTCACTTAGAACCTTGTCTGGCCTTACATGAACCCACGGTCGGGTGTCAGAATTGAATTGACATATGTCCTTGAAATTGGTGAGAGAATTTCAGTTGTGGGAACGGTGCCCACCCAGGGACCTGGGGCTTTCGATTTCGTGGAGATTTCGTGACAAAATCCTATTGGCTGGAGAGAATTTCCAGCCCCATCCACTTACCTCACTATACATACGACTGTCGTGCGAAAGTTAATCAGAAGAGTTTCGGAGTTGAGTTGAAGAGAGTTTCAAATCAGAATAGAGCAGAGAGGTTACCCTCTCCACCTCATCAATCCGTCGGTCGCTGTCTGTGAAGAGAGTTGAGACTTTGCAAAGAACTTACAAAATCTGAATGAGAATTGTAAAAACATTTTGTACATAATTTTATGAGAATTAAGCTTTTGTAGATAGACTACAATTGTTGTCTTTCTTCCTGCCTGCTGCTTCGATATTCGCTTTCAGCATACCAGATCATGTAACAACCTCCGAGGAGCCTAGACGACACGTGCTGAGAATCCAGTGAAATAAGAGTCCTAACCACCTCCTCGAGGGAGATTTTGTGATGGAAAACATTTTTAAATATTAATAACAAAGGATTTAGATAACATTAAAAAATATATTCATATATTGTATTGTATATTATATATTTATTTCTCTTTTCCAGACTCCGTATCAACACTGCACATACATCACCTTTGTTTATGGATTTTTAGAGGTAAATTTTTACCTTAGCTCCACCTCCACACTTTTTTTTTAAATTACGACTTTTACGAGTTTTCAACTATGCTGATTAAGAAAATCTTATTTATATTTGGCATATAAAATTAGTTTTCAAGATACAAATATCTGTATTATGCACTGTAAATCAGTAGCTGCCAGATTTGTACGTATGCGCGAGGAATAAATCTAATTCTATCTGACTGACACTGCCACTCCCCAATTTTTTTCTTGGATTATGTGTGTCTGTGTGTTGTACAATACTCGTCCTATGGTAAGTAAAATTATTTCATTCATGTCTTGTACAATATTTGTTCTAGGGTAGCTAAAATTACTTCATTTATATGTTGTACAGTACTCGTCCTAGGAAAAGTAAAATGATTTTATATATGCCTTGTACAATAGCATTAAAGAAGGTAAATTATTATATATATGTATGTCTATATATATATATTCTGTACTTTAACGATCACAGGTTAAACTTGTAGGATATCTCGGAGTAGTAGGGGATCCCAGAGGAAGTGCCTTATGGCCCACAGATGTGTGGACATGCCCTGGCGCACTACCAACGCCTACCCCACTCTTGTGGGTACCCTTAGTTGGGCAAAGACTAGGGGAACAATCCCAAAATCAAACATCACTGTCTTGTGGGCCTTATCACAGCAAAAGGCTAAGAGATGGGAACTCTGACTTCAAATCGTACTACTGCCTTGCAGTTTTCCTTAAAAGACTATGGAAATCTCAAAAGAAAGAAAAGGCGTAGTAGCGGACACGATAGGGCGACTGTTTACCTCGCTAAAATTATTTTCGGCCAGAAGCTGAGGCCTTCTCTGCTGCCAGTCGTCGCGGGTTCGCGCCACTGGACATGAGCATTGGAGGTTTAGAGGGTGTCTATCTGATGCGCAACAGATACTGCACTTAAACTGCGCAAGCAAGTTTGGAGCCAAG
>NC_136525.1:39852464-39864964 GCF_053919585.1 Euprymna scolopes
ATATATATATATATATATATATATATATATATATAACTACTTCATTTATTCACATAAATTCAATATACGAAAGTATAGATTTATGCGTAAACTTTAAGTATTTACTTCAAAAGTATATATATATATATATATAAAACATTCTTTTTTTCACAAACGGCTAGTATATATATATATTTATATATATATATATATATATATATATATATATCAGAATAATTAGATGAATTAGATCGCATATTAATGAATCTTATGTTTTATAGTCTTAGAAAATACTATTGTTATTTAATATTTTTATGTAAGACAATCCCAGCTAAATAAGATTGCTCAATATACTAGATAGAGCAAATTAAAATTTACAGGTTTTTTATTTAAATTTCATTCAGAAAAAAATATAAGTTTCAAAACAAAAATTTAATGTTCGGACAAAGAATAAAATATTTATAATAATTTTCTTTAATCCATGGATTTTCAACGTAGGCTCATCTCGAAGAAAAAAGCCATTAGCGAATATATTACATCGGTTTGATGTTATGTTGCTATTTGGAACATACATAGAAAATATATTTTAAAGATGAAATCCCTTCAAGGGACATAGAGAAATGAAATAAGACAAACTTAGACTGTCTATCCTGTCATGTGACGGAATCAAGTTTAGGAGAGGTAATTGTTTTGCCTACCTAATAAATTATAGCAAAGAACAAGGCAGAAAACTAACACAAACTTCATTTTAAACAATAACAATGAAGAGTATTTTATTTGTCACAGGAACTGGCAGATCAGGCTACTAAAAGGGAAAACTGAAAAGAATGTTCTTTTAAGGTCGTTGAAGGTCAGTCAGTACTGTGTCGTCCCCGGCTGGATAGTAGTTGTCTCAAATCGAGACCGTCAATGCTATAGCAAGATTTCTGGTGGACAGGGAATGAAAGAGGATATATGTTGCTAGGCTAGCGGTCTGGTTCTGACTGCTGACGTTCCCTCCAGACTTTAAGGGACATTGAGAAATGAAATAAGGATTAAAACAAAAAGGATCAGAGATGTTGGTACCCAAATATTAATCCTTGAATAAAATAGGATGGTATTATAAGGTTTCAGATTGGTTGAAGGTTGATACATTGAAGGTAAAATCTAATTATATTCCATGAATCATCCAGAATAACATGTCATAATCCTTTGCGAATGGATAATTTAGAATTCATCCGTCTCAGTTTTTTTAAATGTAATATCGGTAGAAATGTGTCCTCTTTTCATAAAGTAAAATCCAACTGGTCAAAATGAATATTCCAATTAGTCAAAAAATTTATGATGAAATCATAATAGTTAGAATTTCAAAACATGTTGCAGTTGTTATTTTTGGGTTGGGTTAAATATGCAAAAAAAAAATAATAAAAGTGATAAAAAGTAATTGTAATATTCATTAGAACAGCTTACTTATGATGTACGTTGTAAAACAAATTTAAAGATCCTGTTTATTTTGTTTTTTTAATTATATTTTCACCCAAAGAAGGCATATTGCCACTTTGATGTAGGGGGCTACTATCAGGGACCTAAGCTACAGGGGTACTATGTAGGGAGTTCAGCAGATAGATGTCTGTTTAAGTTACTCATGAATTTCCGCATATCAGTACAAATGGGGGAGCAGGGACCCCAAACGGAATTCCAAACTCTAGCGGTTCTGTGGAAGAAACTACTGGAGTAGAAGGCTCTCTTAAATCTAGGGATCTCTACTGTGAAGGGGTAGGATTAAGCTGCTTGTCGGGTTTGTCGGGGGCACTTACGTCAAGGAGGTACAAGTGCTTGCCGTGACCATTAAAATACATGTAGAACAGGCAGAGGGATGCACCATTTCGTCGGTGGGACAGAGGCTGAAGCTTAGATGACAGTTCAGGACCTATCAGATTGGCGACTCTCTTTTGAACCTTGTCTAGGAGCGAGAGACTAGTAACAGATTCATCATCCCTAATATGACAACAATACTCCATACATGGGTGAATGGTGGCCTTATAGAGGTATAGTATACTTTCGGGCTTTAGTAGCTTTCTAGCACGGTAGAGAGAGCCTTCCTTCTTCGCAGCGCTCCGTGCAATGCCTTCAATGTAATTGTTCAAATTCATGTTTCCTGTGAACGTTAGGCGGAGGAATTTAAAATAAGTACGTTCAGGCTATGAGCCTTTGGTCATTGCTATTGGTGGTAGGGAAGGTTTCTTGTAATTATTAAAGGAAACAAGTTTAGTCTTGGCAGCATTGAATGTGACCATCCATTTTTGTCTCCATTCTACTACAGATTGGAGGTTGTCCTCTAGTGTTTCTGCCATTTCCTTAGATATGTGTTCATTTGTTTTCCTGTCGTGCCTGTTATAGAGCGTGGTGTCATCAACATATATACCCATTCCAGAGACAATTTTGTCAGGGAGGTCATTTATGAATATTAGGAATAATAGAGGTCCAAGCATAGACCCCTGGGGCACTCCCGCATTTATATCATATTGTTTAGATTTTTCTCTGACTTAGGAAGGATTTAATTATGTTGAGTATTCGTCCAGTGAACCCCTATGATCTGATTTTCCTGAGAAGACCTTCATGCCATACACTGTCAAAAGCCTTAGTTATCTCTAGAGCTACCGCTGTACCCTTCCTGCTTTGTCCAGTGAATGATATATACGTTCAGAGATTACAGTTAGGATATCTGCTGTGGAACGGGTTTACCTAAATCCATATTGTTGGTCGGTCAAAAGTTTCGCATCTGTAAGATGATGGACTAGGGGTGGATTTATTATGGACTCAAATATTTTGGCTAAAAGTGGAAGGAGGCTGATTGGGCGATAAGTTGATGGGTCATTTCTTTCGCCAGAATTCTCGAAAACGCGTACCACAGAAGCAGTTTCCCAGCAGCCAGGGAAACAAGATTCTTTAATGTATTTGTTGTAAAGTTTGGAGAGAACTAGAGCTACTTCAGCGGAGCACTTTTTTAATAGCATAGCCGGGATGAGATCAGGCCCCCATGCTTTTGAAGTGTCAAGATTTTTTATGATAGCATGCACCTGAGAAGGGGTAATTTTCAGATCGTCTAGTGTCTAATGGTTATCGTACTTGCCTCATATTTTTTTGGTTTTGATTTCGATCTCAGTTCGAGGAATATATTTTTTACTGACAAGAACGAACTGTTTAGAAACAAGGCCGATAGCCATTAGTCGCGTGCCCTCGTGTAATGAATGAATGCGTGAATGCAGGATTGACATGAAATTCTTAAAGATAAACTAAAATGACCGAAAAATGGGCTGAAATAACTTAAATAAATAAAAAGTAAATGACTTAGAATGATTTTAATGAACTTAAGGATGAATTGAATGACCTTAAGAATGACTTGAATGCTTAAAAAATAACTGGAATCCTTCAAAAGCAACTTGAATGATCTGGAGAATGACTTGAATGGCTTTGAGACTGACTGGTTGTAAAGTGGGTGATCACTTTACATTAAATTAATACAGAACAGTGATCACCCACTTTATATCACAATAAGTACAGCATGTAGTAAGAACAGATGCTACACTTTGATCTTGGCCAAAAGGCCAAGAAAAGGGTATTCATTTGCTCCCCCACCGAGCAAATTAGGCACAAGGCCGATATTTAATGTGAGGAGTGAAGAGGAAATGGGGACCAGCTCCCCGGGGAGTAGGGGACTGGATAGTGACAATTGGTATGAAGGGTTGCCCATTCACTGACCAAGGTCTTATATGTGAGGTTGGTATTTATTTGCTCCCCCAACGAGAAATTAGGCACAAGGCCAATTTTTAAAGTGAAGAATGAAGGGGAAATGGGGACCAACTTCTCGGGAAGTAGGGGAGCTGGATAATGACAATTGGTATGAAGGGTTGCCCCTACACTGACCAAGGTCTTATATGTGGGGTTGGTATTTATTTGCTTCCCCACCGAGCAAATTAGGCACAAGGCCGATTTTTAAAGTGAGGAGTGAAGGGGAAATGGGGACCACCTCCCCGAGAATAGGGGAGCTGGATAATGACAATTAGTATGAAGTGTTGGGATTTATTTGCTTTCCCACTGAGCAAATTAGGCACAATGCCGTTTTTTCATGTGGAGAGAGAGGGAGGGGGAGGGAAAGGGGACCAGCTCCCGATGGGTGGGAAATGGGAGCTTGATAGTGACAATTGGTATGAAGGGTTGGTATTTATTTGCTCCCCCACCGAGCAAATAAGGTACAAGGCCGATTTTTAATGTGAGGAGTGAAGAGGGAATGGGGACCAGCTCCCCGGGGAGTAGGGGAGCTGGATAGTGACAATTGGTGTGAAAGGTTTCCCTACATTGACCAAGGTATTATAGGTGGGGGTTCCCCCACATATGGTCTTTGCTTGCAGTATCTGCCGGAACAGATGGTATTTATTTGCTCCCCCACCGAGCAAATTAGGTACAAGGCCGATTTTTAATGTGAGGAGTGAAGGGGAAATGGGGACCAACTCCCCGGGGAGTAGGGGAGCTGGATAGTGACAATTGGTATGAAGGGTTGCCCCTACATTGACCAAGGTCTTATATGTGGGGTCGCCCCACATATGGTCTTTGCTTGCAGTATCTGCCGGAACAGATGGTATTTATTTGCTCCCCCACCGAGCAAATTAGGCACAAGGCCAATTTTTAATGTGAGGAGTGAAGGGAGGGGGAAGGGAAAAAGGGGACCAGCTCCCGAGAGGTGGGAAATGGGAGCTGGTTAAAGGTCAGGCATGTGGGGTTGCCTCCACATCTGGTCTTTGCTAGTCATAGCTAGTCATAGCTAGTCATAGCTTGCAATATATGCCGGAACAGATACTATACTTTGATATTGGCCAAAAGGCCAAGAAAAAGCTTAAAAAGCTAAGAACAGCATCTATTAGCAAAAAACTTTTATCTTAACCAAAAAGGCCAAGAACAAAAGACCGACCGACAGACCGACCGACCGAATAAAAACATGATACTCGCATGCCATCTCTCAGTTTTTTTTGGGTTTTTTTTTTCTGTGTTTTTACTTCATTTTTTTAAAGGTATTGAACGTTACGATTACTACGGTATTTCAGTAGGCAGTCATAGGAAATCTGAAATAATTAAGTACATACTAATATGTACGTAGAATCCGTTTGGCTAGAACCATAACAGAGGTCCTGAATATGACCTTAAACACTCCCCAAAGCCTGCAAGCTGGGGTCTTACCATCGAACATAGTTTAAGGTCATATCCAGGACCCTAGATTTCGAATATGATTTTGTACCCTGTCAAGACAGAAAATGGTACTTATAGAAGCGCTACTCAGATAACCCAACAGTACTCCACCTTCCTTTAATATCGAGCACCCCCGGGCCTTTGTGAGCTGTGATCTATTACAAAAAAGAAAATCCATTTTACATTTATCAATAAAATGGCGTTTAAAGGGCAATAGGTCCAATGTAATAATAAAATAACCAAAGATATGTTCTATCCTTTTTTAACTTGGAAGTTACCACTTATCAAAGCCCGAAGGCCACTCGAGGATAAAAGTTAATAAATGTAAGGTGGTCGTGTAGTGATCACTAATGTGTAAATTGGGTAGAATTTGGTTATTTATGAGGAAAGTATAATGAAAAGCTTGTTTGCATTGGACTTGAGAGCTACCATGTTATATTCAACCTGGAAGCAGACCAACGGTACTGTGTTCCAAAGGTGGACAGTTCTGGGAAAGAAACTTTGTTCATGAAATCTGCGTTTACATTTAGGCATAGATGCCGGGCGTTCGTGCTAGCTTAGATAAATACTTTTGCAGTTTTAATTAAAAGGTACAATAATATCAGAGCGTCTCTACTTATACAGAATGCCAACATTAATATATTACACAAGATTGAGTCCCCTGTGGAATTTCCACAGCTCCCGCTAGTTAATATCAATATGATAGAAGTATTAATGCGGGGAGGCTATAATAAAGACATGTATAGTATAGAATAAATACTATTCCACTTTGAATAAAATTTGTATACGACGATGGCATTTTACAATATTTCGGGGATATAAACCCTTTTGTAAAGGGTTTATATTTTCTTTTTCCTAGGAGCTTCTAGCAAAGTAAATATATATACAAAACAATCCAAACAAAACGATTCAATTAAATATTAACTGTTGTTCTGTTTATTGCTTACTATATCTGGATATATCTTTACATTGTTACAATTTTCTAATAAATTATCATTTAAATATAAACAATGTATCAACCAAACTACATCGCTTGCATATATATATATATATATATATATATATATATATATATATATATATATATATATATATATATATATATATCATGAGAATAATGGAAATAGTATTCCAACAAAATAGAGAAATAAAAAGGAACAGAACCGAGTTATGTGTTCATCAACGTTTCGTCTTTATTTATCCAGAGGAAGTCTCGAAATAAAGACGAGACGTTGATGAACACATAACTACGTTTGTTCTTTTTATTTCTCTCTCCCTCTCTCTCTCTCTCTCTCTCTCTCTCTCTCTCTCTCTCTCTCTCTCTACATATATATATATATATATATATATATATATATATATATATATATATATATATAATATAAATCTGAATGTATGTGTGTGTGTGTGTGTGTGTCTGATAATTATGTTTCAGTTTGAAGAAATATGGTATAATAAAATTATGGGGTGTTCGTTCGCACCTGACCTCCATAGAATGGAAATATGTCACAAAGTTTAACAAGGTTTTTTAATATAGATCCACAGAATATTGTGATAAGTGTTTCAGTGTGAACAGGTATTGTATAATAAATTATGGCGTTTATCTATTTTATTTTTACTTTCATCATATTTTGCTTTGCCCCTAAATTCAACCCAAATTTGCAACCCTTCATTTTCATAACCTATCATACTTTCATAAATCACAGTCCATTTTCTGTAGACTGTTTTTGAACCCAGTCAACGACGGGTACTTTTGTTAGTATATTTCTTTCATCGACCGAAATATTGTGAAAATCACACTCAAGATGAGAACAGAACTCTGATAAATCCAAATAATACGAATAAAATTTTATATTAGTCAAGTATATATTGTTTGCTCCGTTGGTAGAGTGCTTACCTCGCATGCAAGAGGCTCTGGTTTCGAATCCTGAGTTCGGATGTGTCTAACTGATAGCCAAAATGAGGGCGAAACTCGAGTCTTGGACTTCTGGTTCGTTGACTGCCATGGCTCTTGTGGGCTGCGACGTTGTTTGGCCGTGGAATTGATTATATATATATATATATATATATATATATATATTAATTCCGCGTATCCTCGCTTTCTTATTATATATATATAAAGATACGATATATATACGATATATATTTATAAAGATACGATATATATATATATACGATCGCAAAAAAAAAAAAAAGAAACCGAGGATACGCGGAATTAAGTTTGCATTTTAATAGTTTTGATATAACAAGGTTTATAGAAACGGGCTGGGAAGAATACGCATGTAGACGAACTGTAGATTCTTGTAAAGACCATTTGAGACAGCTGCAATAAATTTATATTTTAAAAATATAAAGTTTTGTTCAGTGGTTTCACAAAAAAATGGAAGATGTTGGTTGGTTATTTTTTTTTTACGGCATATCAACCCTTTTCAGATTATTTAATTCCGAACCCAGTGATTTTGAAGAAAGATTTTTTTTATAGAATATATTTGTTGTTTCTATTTAACACATAGTTGGGACCCTAACAGGTACTATCACTCCGGGTCAGAGTGGACCTGGGAGCAATAGCAATTAAAGGGTGGCTCAACACTCCCCAAAGCCTGTAAGCTGGGGCCTCACCACTGGATATGACCTTATATTTAAGGTCATATCCAGGATCCCAAAAAAGGAAGAACAGATGTCTCAGTTGGTTGGTGTTTGTCATTTCGATGTATCGCCATGGGGCTCAGCAGGAAGATAGAAGAATTCTTGAAGAAAAAGGGTATGAATCATATGTTCTTCTTCTTATGAAAACATGATACCTTATGTAAATATGGACTGTAATATATACCCGCGTGATAACTCTCTGATACAACATGACTCATTTTATACGTCCATATCATATCCAGTGCTAAACAGCATGCATAAAATTTATACGTTTAATACAGATGTATAAGGAAAAATCATCCTTAAAATACTCCGCACCTCTCAGTATAGCACGTGACTGTTTTAATATCTCACCCAATATATAACATATGACACGTTTTATAATATACTAGCAGTTCCGCCCGGCCTTCCTGGGGCCCTATGTACCGTTCATAACTTTATATGCATATGTATATATTAAAAAGTGTGAATATGTACGGTAATGCCTTTCTATATAATAGGCTTCCTTAACTACCATAGAGAAAAGTTTGCAGAGGCCGCTGGGGTCAAATTGTTTTTAAACTTTGATCCCACCTTTTCACCCTTTAATTGTTTGAGCTCAAATTAAATCAAAATGTTTGACCCATGTTTAAGAAACCTACATCTAAAATCTCAAGTGTTTAGACCCAAAATTGGTGGAGGAGTTTGGTAGAGTCTGCAAAGGGCAACTCTTTCAACTTTGATCTCTCGCCAGTCAAATTTTTGTCCTAAAATTGATTATAAAGCTTGTTGGATATGAGAATACCTTCTATGTAAAATGTCAAATGTTTAGACCCCAAATTGGCTTAATAGTTTGCTAGAGACCGCAAAGATTAAATCTTTAAAGGGCAAAATTATCTTGAAAGCAAAATTATCAGCAAAAAACAATTAAAATTCTTGCTCTATGTCTGAATACACTTTATGATAAATTTCAAATGTTTAGACCAAATATTGGTTGAGTAATTTGGTAGAGACTGCAGAGGTCAGGTCATTTTTTGTTTTAAATTGACCCTAATTATCACCGCTAACATTTATTGCTTTGGGCTCAAATCAAGTTATTAAGTTAGATCCATGTCCAAATAATTTATATCTAAAATTCTAAGTGTTTAGACCCAAAATGAGTGGAGGAGTTTGGTAGAGTTCACAAAGCTCAAATCGTTGAACTTTGACTCCTTAACAGCCAACTTTCTGATCGAAACCCGATTAAAAGATTTTCCCGAATCTCAATTCACTTTATGTCAAATCTCGAGTTTGTAGACTGAATAGTTATTTGGTAGGGAAGTGTACACAGACAGACAGACAGACAGACAGACAGACAGACACACCCACACACGGCATTTTCATTTTTATAGATATACTAGCATTTCAGCCCGGCGTGGGCCGGGTGTTTGGAGGTGTGTGTTAAGCAAAAGAAATAAAAAAAAAAGTGGCAGTAGGAAGGCAGGCTCGATCCCGTACCACGAAGGAGGAAAAGAACGAAAAAAAACGTGACGTCTTTGCTGTTACGACCACCGCCAAACCGGAAGTGACGTAGGTTTAAATTAAGGCTAGACAATCGAAAAGAGGGATGACTTTTGAAAATATCGACGAAAAAAGCCACCCCTCCCTGCCCAGTGGAGGGTGAAGAAATTAATGTTTTTAGCCAATTTGTCGGTATTTGTCGTCTGAAGGGCCGAGCTTCAAAACGATACTGATCTTGTGAAAATCCGTCGCCTCTGTCGAAAGTTTTAGGCAGACATACAAACATACATACATACATACATACATTTATATATTGGTAGCTCAAATTTTCGACCCAAACCGATTAAAAAGCCTGTCCTATCTCTGAATACTCTTTATGTCAGATTTCAAATGTTTAGACCAGAAATTGTCTGAGTAATTTAGTAGAGACCGCAGATTTAACTTTGGCCCCTATTATGACCCCTTAACATTTATTGTTTTGGGCTCAAATCAAGTTATTAAGTTAGATCTATGCCTAAGGAAACTATATCTAAAATTTCAAGTGTTTAGACCCAAAATTGTCGGAGGAGTTTGGTAGAGTTCTCAAAGATCAAATCGTTGAATTTTGACCCTTAATAGCCAAATTTCTGGTCGAAAACTGATTACAAAGATTTTCCCAAATCTCAGTACCCTGTATATCAAATTTTGAGTCTGTAGACTTAAAATTGACAGTAATTGCGTAGGGAAATGTACACAGACAGACACATAGACACATAGACAGACAGATACTTTCACTTTTATATATATACTAGGATTTCAGCCCGGCGTTACTCGGGTGTTAGGGTGTGTATGTTGAGCAAAAAAAAAAAAAATTGTAGTAGGAAGGCAGGCTCGAACCCGTACTGCAAAAGAGGAAAAGAACGGGTAAAATCTAACGTTTATGCTGTTACGACCACCGCCAAACCGGAAGCGACATTTTTAAAAATTAAGGCTAGACATTATAAAGGAGAGGATAACTTTCAAAAATATCGGCGAAAAAAGTGACCTCCCCTGTAGGAAAGTACTTAGTTGAAGGGGAAGATAAATTGTCTGAGTAATTTGGAAGAGACCGCAGAGGTCAATTTTTTAAAACTTTCACCTCAAATCAAGTTATTAAGTTGGATCCATGTCCAAGGAATCTATATCTAAAATTTCAAGTGCGTAGATCCAAAATTGTCGGAGGAGTTTGGTAGAGTTCTTAATGGTAAAATCGTTGAACTCTGACCCCTTAATCGCCAAATTTCTTGCCAAAAACAGATCATATCTATTCTCCCAAATCTCAGTACCCTGTGTATCAAATTTCGAGTCTGTAGACTAAAAATTGACAGAGTTATTGCGTAGGGAAATGTGCACAGACACAGACACACAGACACAGACACACAGACACGTTCACTTTTATATATATATATATATATATATATATATATATATATATATATATATATAGATAGATAGATAGATATTTCCCTTGGCTAAAGAATCCAAGCCGAGCTCAGGGCGCTTTCAAACGGGTTTCATTTACTCGGGTGTTTTTTTTTTTAATTTTAATTTTTAACTCCCTATGGGGTTTGTATTGATTACGTATTTATGTTTTTAATATAAACTGAGTTAAATTTTATTCTTAAATTATCAACACCCATGGTGGCTTTGATTGTGTACAATCAACGCAAGCATCCGGGAATCGAAACTGATCGTATAACCCAGGTTCGTAACCCCGATCATTAATCATGAGTGCGTGAAATTTTAGAAGGTTCATTGGTTTATCAGCAATAACGGGCTACGTTTACCGAAATTTAGACGCAAAAGATATGCGCGAAAGAACTTTTTGAACGACCTTGAAAAAGATGTAGATTTAGACTTCGGGAGTAGGCGAAAGCAGGAGGTGTTGATGCTGTGCCTCGTGTTTCATTTTGGCAAGGATGCGGGAGACCGTAAGATAAGAGTCTGTGATTGGCATGTGCCTACTACAAATGACTCTGCCCCCCCCCCAACGCTGAATCGAACCTGGGACTGCCTAATTTAAAATCTGATTATCGAAAATGTGATTATTATGGCTTCCTTCAGTATTGACAGACTATGGATACCCACTGTAAGGGTGCCGGCGCGTGAAATTTTTGTGGCAAGAGTTGCGTAATCTACAACCACACATCTCCGTTGTCGACATTGTTAAATACGAGTGGCAAGTGTGTGCTCAGAACCACTGGAAACAATGCCGAGATAAACGGGAAGCACATACAGCACCAAGAATTCTCAAATGGTCACCCATCTGGTACTAGACTGGCTCAACGTTGCTTAACTTCGGTGATCTGACGAGAGCCGGTGTGTCAACGTGATTATGATGTACAAACGTGATTATAAGGTCTATGACAACAGTATATTCTTTTCATTATTTTAACTTTCGAGTATATATCCGACACAGTTAGACAGTTAATCAATGGAGAACGACACCATTCTATATAAAAGCATATAAGATATCAACGGATACACACCTGAGAGTCACAACAATGAAAGGATTATGCTGCTGTCATGGCCCTCGTGATTATCTACAAGGTAGCCCGCGTCTCCGGAAGTCTGAAAAGCTAAAAACGAGAAATGTTTTGATTTGCAACGAGTCCGAAGATTTCCTTTTCTTTTTTTTTTATTTTATTTATTTATTTTTTTTAAACCAGGAAGTTCCCACTTAAAATTTAACATCGTAATGACGGGTTCTGGTGAACATGCTTATTTAAGGGGGTGTTTACATTGGACTTGAAGACGGCTATGTTTTAATCAGCTGGAAAGCAGCCCTGATGTAAGGAGTTCCGCAGCCGGAAAGTCCTAGCAAAGAGATCTTGTTCATGGAATTTGCGTTCAGATTTAGGCGCAGATTGTGAGTAAGAAACAATGTGGATATTGGGTGCAGCTAGACGAGTGTTTGTTTTGAACATTTTACAGTAGGCAGGGCATAGAGTGAAACTTAGTCGAGCACTTCACGAGTAGGAGAAAATGCCATTTTGAGCATTGGGGGGGTTGCTATTTTGGATCGTGTCTAATAGGGGACTATGGGTTCACATTATAGTTAAACTTCTGTAGATTAGTACAGTCAGGGAAATGGAGACATCGAAAAAAATCTCAAAGTCTATCATTGCGGGACTTATTAGATTTTAGACTCTGTT
>NC_136525.1:39869964-39894964 GCF_053919585.1 Euprymna scolopes
TGGGCATGAATATTAGAATGAAATATTTTTGAAATAGTCTCGTTGTTAAATATCATTATAATAATCTGTGATCTATTTTGTAATGCTGCGATAAAGTAACTCGTATCATTTTTACGTGTATCAAAGAAAGAAATTAGCGAAGCATTATTAATCAACAGATTGGTTGGTTGTTTTTGTTTTACGGCATATCAACCCTTTTCGGGTTATTTAATGCCGAATCCAAAGATTCTGAAGAAAATTTTTTTAATAGAATATATTTGTTGTTTTTAAGTCGGTTTCTATTTAACCCATAGTTGGAACCCTAACAGATACTACCACTCCGGGTCAGAGTGGACCTGGGAGCAATTGAAATTAAAGGGTGGCTCCACACTCCCCATAGCCCACAAGCTGGGGCCTCACCACTGGATATAGTTTAAGGTCATATCTAGGACCCCCATTGAGGGACTTTTACCCTCTGCAGGGGGGGGGCAGTCAGTGTATTCAAATGCCCGACCGACAGGGCCGTATTAATTAACAGAATATTTGAAAAAAAGAAGGGGCAAAAATCATGTTCTGCCAATACGAGCTGAACTGCATGAATGAATTCAAAATTGTCTCTTACAATATGATTTAATTATTTGTATTGAACTATGTAGCACAATATTACTTTTTATATTATGTAGCACAATATTACGTTTTATATATTTTTTAGTGCTTATTAATTGATCTAATTTGGGTCAGTATTCTATATTTAAAATACAATGGACACTATTTGCATATAAATGTAAACGAACACATACATGCTGCTTGTTATGTGCGATGTGTTTTTTCTTCCCAATTGTTTACGCTATACAGAAAAATGTCAGCTTTATCAAAACATATTTGTTGATTAAATACGTTTCTCATTTCGTGGAATTTCCACGGACTAATAGTTATAGTATTATCATAAATAATATGTTCGTTAAGCAGAGGAAACCACCATCTTTGCAGGTATCTTCCTCGTTCAAATAATTCTGCTCTAAGCAAATATATTATGCGCGGTTTGTTTTTATATATTTTTGCATATCCAACATTTTTTCACTTGTTTTTTTTTTTGGGGGGGGGGGGCAATTTATGACTACAATAAATTGAGGTTTCACTTAATACCATGACTAGGAAATTGTAACATTTGCTGATTTCTTTCTGTCCTCTGATGAGAAGAATTGAAACTCCGCGGAATAAGGACTTTGTAAATTGTTTTTTGAAGTATTCAGTCGAACAATAAATTTTGATTGTAAATTTCAACTTACAGTTTTAATTTTCTTTCACTTATTACAAGCTCTACTATCTATTGCGTATTGAGATTTTAATCGTGTGCAAGCGACTCTATAAGTCACTCCGTCGGTCTGTCGGTCGGTCTGTCCGTAACACTTTTGTGCTTGTCCTTTTGGGTTAAGATCAAAGGTCTGTTGTTAATAGATGCTGTTCTTAGCTTTTAAAGTTTTTCTTGGCCTTTTGGCAAAGATCGGAGTGTAGTGTCTGTTCCGGCAGATGCTGCAAGCAAAGACCGTTCATACCAATTGTCACTGTCCAGCTCCCCTGCTCCCCGGGGAGCTGGTCCCTATTTCCCCTTCACTCCTCACATTAAAAATCGGCCTTGTGCCTAATTTGCTCGGTGGAGGAGGAAATAAATACCAACCCTTCACGCAATTGTCACTATCAAGCTCCCCTACTCCCCGGAAAGTTGGTCCCCATTTCCCCTTCACTCCTCACATTAAAAAGTGTCCTTGTGCCTAATTTGCTTTGTGGGGGAGCAAATAAATACTCTTTTCTTGGCCTTTTGGCCAAGATCAAAGTGTAGTATCTGTTCCGGCAGATGCTGCAGGCTATGACTAGCTGTGACTAGCTGTGACTGGCAGGGACCAGATGTGGGGGCGGCCCCACGTGCCTGACCTTTGGTCGGCTCCCATTTCCCACCTCTCGGGAGCTGGTCCCCTTTTCCCCTTCCCCCTCCCTTCACTCCTCACATTAAAAATCGGCCTTGTGCCTAATTTGCTCGGTGGGGGAGCAAATAAATACCATCTGTTCCGGCAGATGCTGCACTTAAGATAATTTGTACCAGTCAATGGAGGGGAAACCCTCTATACTGGGACAATTATTATTTTTGGCAACCAGAGTGCCCCCGTTTTGCCTACTTTTAGGGGAGCTGGTTTTTACCTCACATTAAAAATCGGCCTTGTGCCTAATTTGCTCAGTGGGGGAGCAAATAAATACCATCTGTTCCGGCAGATACTGCACTTAAGATAATTTGTACCAGTCAATGGAGGGGAAACCCTCTATACTGGGACAATTATTATTTTTGGCAACCAGAGTGCCCCCTTTTTGCCTACTTTTAGGGGAGCTGGTTTTTACCTCACATTAAAAACGGCCTTGTGCCTAATTTGCTCAGTGGGGGAGCAAATAAATACCATCTGTTCCGGCAGATACTGCAAGCAAAGACCATATGTGGGGGCAACCCCACATATAAGATCTTGGTCAATGTAGGGGCAACCCTTCCTACCAGTTGTCACTATCCAGCTCCCCTACTCCCTGGGGAGTTGGTCCCCATTTCCCCTTCACCCCTCATATTATAAATCGGCCTTGTGCCTAATTAGCTCGGCGGGGGAGCAAATAAATACCATCTATTCTTCGAATAGTATATATATATATATATATATATATATATATATATATATATATATATATATATATAAATATATATATATATATATAGAGAGAGAGAGAGAGAGAGAGAGAGAGAGAGAGAGAGAGAGAAAATAAAAAGGAACAAACCGTATTATGTGTTCATCAACGTTTCGTCTTTATTTCGAGACTTCCTAAATAAAGACGAAACGTTCATGAACACATAATACGGTTTATTCCTTTTTATTTTCTCTATTTTGTCGCAATACTATTTCCATTATTTTCATCATATATATATATATATATATATATATATATATATATATATATATATATCAGAGCAAATAGTTTATAAAACACGTCAAAAAACACCTTGAAAAGAGTTAAAAACATATTTAATCTGAAAAGGAAACACTAGATAAGTGGATAGTCCCTAATCCGCGGAGTTTCGAAGAAATACTTTCCTTCTCTTCAGAGCGTAGGAATTAGCAAAATGCGGAATCGGATTTTGCATACAAAAGTATTTGATGAAACTCAAAGATCTTACTTGATGAAATTCAAAGATCTTACTTGATAAAAAAAAGTGAAATGGAGGGAATATGGTGAAGAAAAATGTTAAAAATAATTAAATAATATATATATATATATACATATATATATATATATATATATATATATATATATATTATGCGAATTCTTTATTGAGATAAGTATTATTTATTCTTTATTTATTTTTATGCGGAATATTATCCTCATCTTTCTTAGTTATTGTTTCACGACGTTTCGGCCAACTATTCCTTTGGCCTTCATCAGGTGGTAACCGCGACCGTATAGGAACTCCGAATCTCCTAACTGCATTCAATTAAACCTACGAATAAAAACTTTATAATATGTTTCAATTTCCCCATTTTTAATTTTAGAAAAAAAGTCTTTAATTTTAGAATTTTTTTTCCAATTTTCGGATTTTAATCATGTCAAATCACACTTCCTTTTGACGGTTTGATTGCTACTATTTCTTCTGATAAGTTAAGGGCAAAATAGATTCACTGATTTATTTATTAATTAAGTGATTGATTTTGCGCTACAAAACAGATACTGTCAAGAATTGTAAATGTCAACTGAATCAAAGGAATAAATTATAAGATGGTTAACATCATGAACTTTGAAACATAGTCTTTTGTCATTCTCATTCACTATATATATATATATATATAACATTGTCATTGATTCACTGTATATATATATATATAACATTGTCATCGATTCACTATATATATATATATATATATATATATATATATATATATATATATATATATATATATATATATCGGATTGGTACATTTTAGCATAGCCGATTAGGTGTAGCCGATTAGGTGTAGCCGATTCGGCGTGTGGCCGATTCGGCGTCAAATTAGAATGTTATCGTTATGGTCAAAGTTTGTATATACTTTAAATTAATTCATAAACGAAAATAGTTTTCTTTTTAATAAAATTGGAATAAAACTTATTAAAAAAAGAAAAATATTAAGAAAAAAGAACATAAAAATAACCTTGGTTATTCAAAACACAATACAAACACGAACAGCACTCAGATGTCATCAACGAGATTATATTTTTGATTGTTTTTCGTTATAAAATTAAAAAAAAATATTTTTAATTTTTTTATCTTAAAAAAATATTCATAAATCATTAACCAGAAATAGTTTTACAAAAACATGATTTTTTTTTTCTTGAAGAACGTGTAAATTGGCATAATATTAAAATGTTCAAACTGTGTATATTTAAAGCACATCACCAAAAACTAACATTTAGTCGTCAACAAAGAGATTAAATTTACAGATTATTTTTCTTAATTAAAAACAACTTTAAAATATAGTACTTATGCACTTATGTTACCGTGCTGAAAAAAATCACGTGATTGTTTAGAAAGCCATTCTAAACAGGAAATGGGTAGAAGGTTTTGTAACTATTATGTACCTAATCTATATATCTGCCTAAGTGAAATTGTCTGTGTGTGCATCTCCCGACCAAACTACTCTGCCAATTTTCAGTCTACAGACTCGTGTTTTGACATAAGGGTATTGAGATATGGAAACATCTTTTTAATCGGTTTTCGACCAGAAATTTGTCTTTCAAGAGGTCAAAGTTCAAAAGATTTGACTTTAGCGGTCTCTGGCAAACTATTCAGCCAATTTTGGGTCTAAACATTTGAAATTTAACATAAAGTCTATTCAGACATGCAGCAAGCTTTTTAATGGGTATTTTGGCGAAAATTTGGCTGCCAAGAGATCAAAGTTGAAAGAGTTGACCTTTGCAGCCTCTATCAAACTTCTCTGCTAATTTTTGGTTTAAATACTGTAAATTATAGATATAGGTTACCTATACATGAGGCAAACTTTTTAATATATATATATATATATATATATTACATATATATATATATATATATATATATATATATATATATATATACTTGTGCTTTTTTGTAGAAAAAGAAATCCCATACAGTGCTCTATTATTAGGGAAAAAACCTTTCTCGAAATAAGAGCAATATATTTTTTGTATAATATATACAGGAATTTACATTTATATCGGTAGTCGGTACCGACGGTTTCAAGCCCGGTAGTTGAGGACTGCTCTTAATGTCCGCCTCAGGCTCTCTTCAGCCGACTCTCATCTCTTCTCTTCATGAGAGTCGGCTGAAGAGAGCCTGAGGCGGACATTAAGAGCAGTCAACTACCGGGCTTGAAACCGTCGGTACCGACTACCGATATAAATGTAAATTCCTGTATATATTATACAATATATATATATATATATATATATATGTGTATGTATGTATGTATGTATGTATGTATGTATGTATGTATGTACATAAACTTATGAACCGTACATAGGACCCGAGCAAAGCCGGGCTGAACTGCTAGTATTTTAATATAAAAAAAAGATAGTGTGAAATCTCAAATTTACTTAAAAATTCTATTTAATAAGTAGCACGGTAACATAACATCGCTTTTTTCTTTAAAGGAGTAAAAATAATATGGACATATAGTCACCTTGTTGACAACTGAGTGTGGTCTGTTTTTAAATAAACACGATTTTTTTTTTCGTGCTATGCGCTAGGTATGTAAGAATTTTTGGGGAATTTTTGACACCCTTAACACAAAACTGCGATTAAAATATATAACACTCGTAATGGCTCTTTTAAAAATGGTTTGTTTAATTTCTTCGTGGAATGTACTTCCAAAATAAACTATTAATTTTTTTGAAAACTGATAGAAATATTATTTTTTCTTTTTTAAAAACAATGTTTACAAAGTGTCTACGCGCGATATTTACAGGTTCAATGTAAAATTTTATGGTCTTTCCAATAAACCGAATATAATATTCTAGACAAACGTTTTTTTTTAAATTCACCCCCCCCATTTTGAAATGTCTATAAAAATGAAAATGATTAATTTTCTCACCTCAGATTTATATATCACAAATTAAAGATAAAAGATCAATAAATAAAATAATTTAAAACAAAACAAAACAAAAAAAAAGAATAGTTTTGTGCAAATTTATCTGTAAAGTCAAAAGTTTAAAACCCTTTTTTTTTTCAACAATGTTGATTTTTTTTTAAAGTGAAACCTCATATTTTGTTTATATTGTCCAGTAAATATCGAACACCTATATCATTATTTTCTATTTCATTCAATGTTTTTTTAGATTAAAAAAGAAATTCACTGCATAAAGAAGAAAAAAACATATTAAATCAAAAACTCATATATTTCCTTAAGAGAATAAAAAAATGGAAAATTGGTCGGGTGGTTTGTGTTTAAACGGCAAAAACTGATGAATGAAATGTGATTATTTTTTCAAGTGCGGTGCCCCATTTGACCAACTAACAGCAAACATGTCAGAAATGCAAAGGGGAGACAACCAATGATAATTACTCCTTTTTTCACGCACAAGTCCCGACGGTTCACGCGTATGTGTTGTTTTGACGTTTTCGAAATAATTAATTATGGCCGTTTTAGCCATCCGTATTTGACAACTGGAAGAAAGTGAGGAAACACCGCTCTGCTAACAGCGGATATTCGCTTACGAAATCGCGGTCTTTTCTATTATTTAAAAAGTACATGGAATATAAAATATAAATATGGACAAATTCTTATCAATGAAGACAGGATTAGAATTTTTTAAAGGTAAGTGAATTTTTTTAATATATATATATATATATATATATATATATATATATATATATATATATATATATACGTTTTATTTTTTATTACCGTATCTTTCTGTTAAGTTACATTATTGTTTCAGCTACCCGGCCGTTTTTTTATCCGTCTATAGCTTCCTCAGACTTTTACAGAAATGTTCGTTATTCTCAATTTCTGTAAAAGTCAGAGGAAGCTACAGACGGCAAAAAAAAACGGCCGGGTAGCTGAAACAATAATGTAACTTAACAGAAAGATACGGTAATAAAAAATAAAACGCATATTTGCTCTACAACAGTATTGAGCACTTTATTCATTTCTTTTACCATTTCCACTATATATATATATATATATATATATATATATATATATATATATATATATATATATATATATAATATATATAATATTTGGATTAAGTTAAAATTCGTTGAATTTCGTGAAGTCTTTTTTTAAAGAAACCCGATTTAAAAAATGTAGTGTATATTTTTCGATTAAACCTTTTATTATTTTAAAATTTTGTCTTTGCTCTTTTTGTTGAAAAAAATTAGAGCTTAAATTACATTATTGATGTTGCTATAAGATTCGAAAGATAGCGAGTCTAATTAATCAAATGTTTATCACTCCTTTTTAATAGCGACTTGTGACACTCCTAGCTATGCGCTTATGTTACCGTGCTAGTTTAAAAAAATAGTATTTTCAAGTTATATGTAAGTTTCACGATATTTTTTGTTATATTAAAATACAGTTACAAAACATCCCCCATATTAAAAACGATTTTCTAAATAAAACATTTTTTTTTCATAAAAGCTCCTAAAGTGATATATTTTAATATTGTTTGTAGTAAATTTTTTGTAAGTTATGAAATCTTTATAAGAATGTGATTGGTGTGGTCGACACCGAGTTATCCCTACGCCGAATACGTTATGCCGTCGAATCGGCCAGGCCGAAACGGCCACGTCGAAAAGTGAAATTTTAATATAGGATTAAGACAAAAATTATGCTCGTCAACGATTTTTAGTGCTAGGACAACAGCATATTCTTCTCCTTTTTTTGACTCTCGAGTGTATATCCGTTGATATCTTATATGCTTTTATATAAAATGATGTGGTGATCGGTTGATTAACTGTGTCTAATTGTGTCGGATATATATTAGAGTGTCAAAAGAATGGAAATAATATGCTGTTGTCACAGCCGTAACGATTACATCGGAGACACTTATAACGGGGGACTCATAACAAAAGATGATAATAAAGTTTATATAGATTACACACACAGTTCATATTTATAACACATAAGAGATGCGAATTCATTATTGATGGAGGGGAATGGGTAATACAGTTCTTTTAGATCAGAGGGGGAGAATCATTACTGATGATGGAGGAGGGGACATTACTTGGGAAGAGGTTATACAATATTCATTTAAGATGATGATAGAAAAACACATGTACCTTTTAGTTGTAACAACCGGGGGTGGATACCCGGCGTTGCCCGGGTGTTTGGAGGTGTGTCTTTTTTTTTGGGGGGGGTAGATCAAAACAACGCTGTTTGAAAAAAAAAACTTGCCCGGGTGTTTGGAGGTGTAAAATAAAAAAAAAGTTTTAGTAGGAAGGTAGGCTTGAACCCCAAAGCCTTGACACGAAGGTGGAAACGAAATAGAAAAAAAACGCTGAGACCTAACCATCTCAGCCACGAGAAGAGAGGAAGTCATAAGTGTCGTAAGTTAACGTTTATAAAGTGAAATTGACAGATGCAAGAAATTTAAATCGCGTGATGTTCGACCTTCAAACATAACGCGGCTGCAAGCCAGTTTTCGCTTTTTTATACTGAAAAGCGTAATGAAACCGTGGCGATCGAAAACATCTCGAAAATAGCGCGTAACAGTCGGGCAAATTAAACATAGACGCGACCTCCAGTCATAACTCGAAGATACTATGATTTAGACATTATATAAAATAGCTTTAAGAAAAAGTGAGCCGACCGAGAAGCCCGGTGAAAAAAGCCTTTAGCGGACATACACAAAAATGCACGCAAAACACACACTCACACACACGCACAAACACACACACACACACACATATTTTCGCTTTTATGGATATAGATGACGACGACGAAACAATTTTACAAATATTAGATGATTCTTTATTCATACCAGCTGAATGGTTGATGATTGTCAGGGATTCAAGCTCGACTACATGGTTACCTCCCCCCTCTCGGCTCCAAGAGGGGATCAGCTCTTACTAAGTCGCTGACCGACCCTCGTCTGCTCACTGACCAAATCAAACTTTGTCTCAATATATTGAGAATCTCTCTTCTTTATGACGTCAAAGGCTTGCTGTTCCACGTTAATAAATTCCACGCGGATTTTCCATATGTATGTCCGAACACTTCTTTTTTTGCAAACAAAGAATTTCCAATTTTAATTGTTCACTATCTATACTATTTTAATCATTATTTATAAACTCATGTTGTCCATTCTTTTAACTGACATATTTTATATCCAGTTCGTTCTAAAAGAATAAACAATTGACTGGATTCCTAAATTAAGTATCTATATCTGACATAAATAATATTTAACTATTTGCGAGAACAATTCCTAGGATTTCAATATGTATACTTTTTTAAACTCTTCTTACTGGGTTCGATTCTAACCTTCTCCTGATATCATTTTCAAACGTAACTAGTTTTGCTTTCTTATTTACTGGAATCTGTCCCTTTTCGTAACAACATGACTAACTAATGCTTACCTCACGTGATAATTTAAAATTGCGAAATGCCGATATAGTAACGAAATGCGTTTTAATAGAGTTTGACGCAAAACATATTAAAACTAAAAAACTTAAAATTGTTATTTAATTTTTTTTTACAATACTTTCATTTGTTATTTCCTTTTATATCGTCTTATCTCGTCTTATTTCTGAAGTTGCAACTCCTTTTTGAAAAATAAATCTTATTCTTCAAAAATTCTAAAAATTAAAAAATAATTAGAATAATATTTCTCCAAAATTTTAATTTGAAAAATAAATCTTAGTCTTAAAAAAATCTAAAGATTAAAAACAATTAGAATGATATTTCTCCAAATTTTTTATTTAAATTATACAAATAAACTAATCACGTGATGAACCCATTTAATAAAAACATGTAATGACAACTTCCTTTTTGTTTCCTGTTTTGTTTTCTTTTATTTAAATTCTCGTTAAACGCAAAAGATTTCGGTAAAAAATTGTCTGTAAAAGAGAAGACACACACACACAAAAATTGTTTTAAAAACTATCAAAACGCTTTTCGTTCCTATTTTCGCATTTCGCAATTTTAAATTACCATGTGACGTCAGCATCTGTAGGCCATGTTGGCTAATCCACTGAGGAGAGCTCATATTGCCAGCGAGGCTTAAAACACTGCAGAGCATTGTCTAGTAAAAATGCAAGTTCTCGCGTGTATTATGTAATAGATCGAACACAAGAAAGGGTTGATCTATCTATTTATCTATCTATCTAACTGGAGAGATGGATGGGAGATGAATGTGAAGAATGTTGAAAGAAAGTCAAAATATGGTAAATCATATTGCAGACAAATTTACCGGAAGAGCTGGTCAGCTGATCGGATCTACGTGTGAGTCACGTGATCAGGTTAGTTGGAGATCATTGAGAGTTGGAATTTGGACGTTGAGCCTGCGGGTATCCCACTTTCCAGGCCTTGTGCCAAATATTGCCGATGTGGGCAGCATTTAAATAACTACCCCATTAAAACACCAAAATATTGCAACAAACCCTTTCTATGAGAGACGAAAGGTGAAATCTATCATCACCCTACCTCGTTACAACCCCTTAATCCAGAGGGAATATAGGAACTGTGCTGTAGTTTTTTACTAGAAATGTCACTTTTGGTATGTTCGCAGAATTAAAAAAAAAATACATATGAGGGGTAGTTTTAGTCTCTATTTAAAACTATAGAGGAGAGAATCTAGTTCCGAAATCCCTCACCAGAATCTATTTTCAATTGATATTTATTTCTTAGTTGCTAAGTTTTCCATTACCGACTTTTCCGAGCCCCAATAAATTATATATGCCATAAAATTTCGCACCGTGTCCCTTTTCATCGTTTATATAGAGTGACACCATACTGTTATGTAATAGGTCGAACACAAGAAAGTGTCGATCTATCTATTTAGTTATCTATTTCTGTATCTATCCATCTCGGTCTATCTATCTATCCATCTATCCATCTATCTATCTAATTGGAGAGATGGACGGGCAATAAATATGAAAAAAAAAAATATGTCAAAATATGGTGAAATCACATTATAGACAAATTTACCGGAAGGGCTGGTCTGCTGATCGGATCTGCGTGTGAGTCACGTGATCAGGTTAGTTGGAGATCATTGAGAGTTGGAATTTGGACGTTGAGCAGAGCGGACGGTTTAACAGGTTGTCCCCCCCTTCATTGGGGAGGAAGCTGACGTGTGTGAAAATAGAGATATTCACTTTCCATTCTTCTGCGATCGACACTTGGAAAGTGAATAAAACATATCTGAAACCAATCATCGTCTTGGGGTCAATGTGTTTCGTGCAAACGGGTTCCCAGTCTCCCCTCCAAGAACAAGATGAATTCCTGGTGGACAAGATCAACGACGCATGAAGTTAAGGTATGTCCAAAATACATGTACCACTCACACACACACACACACATATGAACAATTAGATATGAATATAACATAAATAGACAGCAACAACATAATTCTAGGTTCAAATAGTGAAGAATCACCAACAATAGACATTTAGCGACACGTATACACATCGGGATGAACCTTTTGTTCCAAGTACGCATATCAACATTTAGACGATTATACAACATATACCGTTTTGATGCCTTTTTGATAAATCATAATATAAAACGTGTATGTTTATCTACATATGTATATACATTAGTTTCATGCGTGTGCCATGTATGTAGTTTCGTGTTATGCGTATGCGATGTATGTACATTTGTTTCATGCATGTGCGATGTATGAAGATTGGTTTCATACATATGCGATGTGTATACATCTGTGCTATGCATGTGCGATGCATGTAGATTTGTTTCATGTGTGTGCAATGTATGTAGATTTGTTTTATGCGTGTGTGATGTATGTGGATATGTTTCGTATGTGTGCGATGTATGTAGACTTGTTTTATGCGTGTGTGATGTATGTGAATATGTTTCGTATGTGTGCGATGTATGTAGATTTGTTTTATGCGTGTGCGATGTATATAGATTTGTTTTATGCGTGTGTGATGTATGCAGATTTCATTTATGCATGTGCGATGTATGTAGAATTGTTTTATGCGTGTGTGATGTATGTAGATTTGTTTTATATGTGTGCGATGTGTATATATTTATTTTATGCGTGTGCGATGTATATAGATTTGTTTTATGCGTGTGCGATGTATATAGATTTGTTTTATGAGTATGTGATGTATGTAGATTTCTTTTATGCGTGTGCGATCTATGTCAATCTGTTTTATGCGTATGCAACGTATGTATATTCGTTTTATGCGTGTGCAATGTATGTATATTCGTTTTATGCGTGTGTGATGTATTCAGATTTGTCTTATGAGTGTGCAATGTATGTGGATATGTTTCATGTGTATGCGATGTGTGTATATTTGTTTTATGCGTGTGCGATGTATGTGGATTTGTTTCATGCGTATGTGATGTATGTAGATTCTTTTTGTGCGTGTACAATGTATGTGCATGTGTTTTATGTGTGTACGATGTATGTAGATTTGGGTTATGCGTGTGCAATGTATGTGAGTTGGTTTCGCGCGTGTGCGATGTGTGTAGATTCGTTTTTTCGTGTGCGATGTATGTATATTTGCTTTTTTGCGTGTGCGATGTATGTATATGTGTTTTTGTGTGTGTGATCCATGTAGATGTCTTTTATGCGCTGCGATGTATGTAGATTTGTTTCATGTGTGTGTGGTGTATGTAGATTTGTTTTATGCGTGTCTGATGTATGTAGACTTGTTTTATGTGTGTACGGTGTATGTGGATATGTTTCATGTGTGCGATGTATGCAGATTCGTTTTATGCGAGTGCAATGTATATTTGTTTTATGCGTGTGCGATATATGTAGATTCATGTTATGCGTGTGCGATGTATCTGGATTTGTTTCATGCGTGTGCGATGTGTTTAGATTCGTTTTATGCGTTTGCGATGTATGTATATTTGTTTTTGTGTGTGCGATGTATGTATATTTTTTGCGTGTGTGATGTATGTAGATTTGTTTCATGCGTGTGCGATATATGTAGATTCGTTTTATGCGTGTGCGATCTATGTAAATACGTGTTACGCGTGTGCGATGTATGTATATTTGTTTTTTGTTGTGTGCGATATATGAAGATTCATGTTATGTGTGTGCAATGTATGTGGATTTGTTTCATGCGTGTGCAATGTATGAAGATTTCTTTTATGCGTGTGCGATGTATGTAAACCTGTTTTATTCGTGTGCTATGTATATATATTAGGTTCATGCGGGTGAGATGTATGTAGATTTGTTTTTTGCGTGTGCGATGTCTGTAGATTTGTTTTTTGCGTCTCTGAACATACGTATGCGTGTGGATTTTTCTTCATATGTATGTAGATTCGTTTGATGCGTGTGAGATGGTCGAAAATGGGATTATTTTTAAAGTATTGGTTGTCTACTCATGTCAGCTGGAAACATTGAGAATTGTATGTTATCTTTTCTGTATTTCGGTTCCTGGGTATCAATATGGTCCTCCGAGCATGTTTCTGCCTGCCCCGCGAATGTGACACTAGGCTATTACACACAGTTCTGGGTGGAGGTCGAGGGTTGGTTGGCAGACATCTACGAGAGAAAACGTTTCGGGAAGTAGTTTTCTGTGAACAAAAAAAATTAAATCTACAAGGGGAGGGGGAGCACCGGTGGGTGGGGATGTTGTGTCAAGAAGAAGTAAAATCGGAGGGAGAGTTAGGGAGCTTGGGATAACGGCCTGCCAAAAACAAAGTATCGACGAGGGAACCCTTTCTAAACACGCCCTCCCCCCAACTCCTAATTATATCAACAGATGTACCACACCCTGCGTTCGGTTTGGCACCCACACATCGGGGGAGGTGGTGGTGAAGTCTCCACTATGAGCGGGAGTGTTGATCGAGCTACCAGGGTAAGGTTGGCACGACGCTAATAAGTAAATAAACAAATAATAGAACTGTCGGAGTGTTTTGGAAAAGAACACAGCCATTCTTTTTTCGTTGTTTTTTATATGGTTTAGAGGGAGCATGCGGGTGGGGGGGTTCGTTTTTTGGCAGGTCCAGGGTCAAATTAGGTAAGTATTATGACAACTATCTACGAGTATTTAAAAAACAAACAAAAAAAAAGAAATAAAGAATAAAAACAGTAAAGAATTCAGCTATTTAAATATCTCGATAAACGTCTTTGCATATTTGCCCTGATTTCCTCCTAAAATATAATGCAGTCATCCTGTGTAAACGTGCTCTCTTTCATATGTATATATATATATATATATATATATATATATATATATATATATATATGTGTGTGTGTGTGTGTGTATGTGTGTGTGTATGTATGTATGTATGTATTTTTGCATGTATGTATGTATGTATATATATATCGTACAGATAATTGATTTTGTTGTTGTTCCTTCTTATGAAACTGATTTTTAATTTAATTAAAATTTGATTTTTAAATTTAAAAAAAATTTTAAATTTTTAAATTTTAAATTATAAATCACATTACTTAATATTGAATTAGCTCTAGGACATTTAACTATCGAGCTTATTATATATCTAAATTACAACGAGCACTTTCTATTTCCTGTATTTTAATTAAACTAGTAATTTCACTGTTACATTAAAATACACTCAGCTCTTTAGACTATTGTTCTAATCTCCTTTAAATATATATATATATATATATATATATATATATATATATATATATATATATATATATATATATATATATATATATATATATATATTTCTGTAGAAATAGATTTTCTTATAATATATACGGGTCTACTTCACAAGATTTCCAGCTACGGTATAACTGGAAATGTTTATAATATATAAGGGTCTACTTCACAAGATTTCCAGCTACGGTATTACTGGAAATGTTTTCTCAATCATTAAATCATTTCTCTCCGATAGGCTCATAAGGGTAGTGGTCGATGGACAAAAATCCGAGGCCTACAGTATTAATGCTGGAGTCCCTCAAGGGTCAATCCTGGGCCCAACTCTCTTCCTGATCTACATCAATGACCTCCCTAAATACATACTTAAATCATTCGTTAACATCTATGCTGATGACACGACTATCTATGACAACACATCAAAGGCTGTAAATGACAAAGTTCTCTCTGATTCTCTCTCCTCTGATCTCGAGCGCGTGATTCAGTGAGGGAAGATGTGGCTGGTTACCGTTAATGCATCTAAAACCAAACTCCTATCTTTACATCATCAACGCTCTGATCCCCATCTGGAATCAATTGAAATGGATGGCTCTCGTCTAGGAGAATCCGCGTGTTTTGACAAGCTTCTGGGTTTGACCTTTACTCCTGATCTGAGATGGAACACGTACATCAAGTCTGTTGCCAAGGTCGCTGAAAAGATGGTGGGATCTTTCTACCGCTCCAGAAGATATCTCACTACTGATGCAATTCTCTATCTATATAAAAGCCAAGTACGTCCAAGGATGGAATACTACTGCCATATCCTGGCAGGAGCTGTTAAAATAGCCTATCCTGCCTTGACAGAGTACAAAACAGACTTCGTGGCTTAGTGGGGATGTCCTTTTCTCTACCCTGCAACTTCTCTCCCACAGAAGAGACGTTGCGAGCCTGTCTTTGTTTTATCGTTATTTCCATGGCATATGCTCGTCTGAACTCCAATCTCTGGTCCCCCCTCGCCAATCTTTCACGAAAAACACCCGTCTAGCTGAATCCACTGTCAAAAATTACCCCCACTCTTTATCTGTGCCTAAATCAAAACGTGGATTCCATTAACAAAGCTTCTTTCTTAGAACTGCACGCCTGCGGAACTCTGTTCTGCTTGTCTGCTTCCCACCTGACTACAACTTGGATGTCTTCAAGTCCAACGTAAACAAATTCCTAATGAACCGCCCCCTTAAATAAACACTTCATTAAATCTCTACAATAACGTACTCTACTTGCAATAACCCTTATCCCTGAGTGACTACCAGGCCTTGATAAGTGGTGACCACCGTGTAAATATATATATATATATATATATATATATATATATATATATATATATACCAATCCATATTTAAGCTCAATGTAATTACAGAGCCATATAGAGAATAAATGACAAAAACTATATTCCAAAATTCATGATGTTGACCATCTTATAATTTATTTCTTTTAATTCAGTTGACATTTACAATTCTTGAGAGTATTTGTTTCGTAGCGCAAAATCAATGACTTAATTATTATATCAATCAGTGAATCTATATCTATTATGCCCTTAACTCATCAGAAGAAATAGCAACAGTTAATCCGTCAAAAGGAAATGAAGTGCGTTTTGACATGATTAAAAATTCAAAATGGCGTAGTGGAAACATTAAAGGTATATGCAGCTTCTCTTCCAATTTTTGTTTTAGTCATTTTCGAAAATTGTACATTTCCTTGTTTCGGAATCATTGGAGGGGCATTTGTGTGTTCGTGTCCACCAAAATACCTTTGTGCCAGGAATCATATACTTCGAAGACTTAGAGTTTTCATCATAGATCGTCTAGGTCCCTGCATGTGCTTGCTTGTCTTACTATTTTCTATTCAACTATCAGGGTAAACCTAAGGTCTACTGTGCTTTTGTCCTGAAAGTGCCCGCCTATTGGCTGATTAGGATGGGCGCGGTGGAAACTATGAAGCTGATTGGCTAACTAAAAATTCAATAGCATATGTGTATAAAAAGTCGCGGTAACCACAGCACTTTGCATAAAACTGGCGAATTCTCAAGAGAATGAAACGCGAAATAATCTGTATAGCTTAATTGCCATATTTGTGTTTATAACTTACTATATATATATATATATATATATATATATATATGTGTGTGTGTGTGTGTGTGTGTGTGTGTGTGTGTTTATTTGTTTTTGTTAGCGATACTTTCTTGAACGAATTCACTTATTTATACGAAAGTGCATTTTTACCTAAATGCTTGTTGGGAATAATTTTCCCATTGACCAATCTGGTACCCCATTAATGGGGAGCGGCATATATATTATTTTTAAAATATAATTACCCACTGACACGTGTTTCGTCGTCCACGACTCATCAGTTTTTCAAATCATAATAACCACTTCTGTCCAAGTCTGACGAAGTTACTGGATCGATGATACGATTCGGTAGCGGAAACATGTGTACCTAAACAAATATAATAGTAATAAATTAAAAAAAATATTTGCTCTGCAATAGTATTGAGCACCTTCTTCAAGTTTTATTATTTACCAGTTCTGATATATATATATATATATATATATATATATATATATATATATATATATATATATATATTTAGTAATGTGATTGACAATTTAAAATTCAAATTAGAATTAAAAATGATAAATCTGTTTCATAAGAAGGAACAACAACAAAGGCAGTAATATGTACGATCGTTTCGGAAACGATATTTTTATTGCGATAGGCATTAAGCCACCGACAATAATTTTAGACATATAGTTTTCTTTAAACAAAGTCTCCTCATCAGCAAAAATATTGGGTGTTTTTTTTTTAAATATATGTAAAAGACACCATAAATAAACCTAGCATTTTTAAGTAAGGCAGATGTATCTCAGATGTATCAGATGCACGCATATATATATATATATATATATATATATATATATATATATATATATATATATATATATATATATATATAGACTCTTCTGCCGGGTATTAAATTTAACGTTAAAAAGATGAAGTAAAAAAAAATGGAAACGGAAAGAAACTGAGACACGTGCACGCAAGTTTTTTCTAAACAATTAACTTCTTGCAATTAAAAAAAATACTCGAACTGAAATCGAAACCAAAAGTCAAGTACGATAACCATCTAACCAGCTTTCTACAATCTTTAAAAAGTGTTTTCATACCTCGTGAAACAGTTGATGAAAATCCGATGTCTACCAAGTACTTTTTTTTTCAATTTTGACATCTCCGTAAACCTGTTTTCCAAATGAAGACCGACTGAATATTTTTTTCAAATATTTGAATGCCCAATATACAAAATTTCAAGACTAGATCAAAAATTCGTTAAGCATATAGGTTGAGAATATCCTCATACGCATTCACATTTTACACACACACACACACACGCGCGTGCGCACACATACACACTCACAGATACACGCATAGACACACACATATATACACACACCTATATACAGAGATAAACACACATACACACACGCACATACAGACACACATATATAGACATATACACACACATACACACATACACACACATACACACATACACTCACATACACATACACATTCACACACATACACACGCATATATATACACACATACACACACATACACACATACACACACATACACACACATATATAAATACATACCCACACATACACACACAGTACACACATACACACATACACACATACACTCACATGCACACACATACACACACATATATACACACAGATACTCACACATACACACACATATACACACATACACACATACACACACACATATACACGCATACACACATACACACATACACACACATATACACACACATACACACATACACACATATACACACACATACACACATACACACATACACACACATACATTCTTGTTTTCTCAATCTATTTTTATCCCTATAAACTTTCTAAAAACTGTTAAAAGTTAAATAACTTTTTTATGAAAATATAATAAATTTCATATCGTTTCTTTCATGTGATGTATTGACCTGCAAAATTTATTGTGTATTTTGCAAACATCTTCTCTCTGATGAGCATTTTTCGAAACTCCATGGAATAAGAATTTTCTTGTTTCAGTTGCATTCCTTCAGGAATAATTAAAATGTTGTATAAATGTCTTACAGGTCGTCAGTTTTTTTTTTTTATTTTAATATAACGATTTCAATATTCTCTCTCTCTCTCTCTCTCTCTCTCTCTCTCTATATATATATATATATATATATATATTGGGTGTTTTTTTTTATATATTAACATCTCAAGCATTCATAAACTACATTTACCAAATGAATGCATCGGCGATGATAGGTACGACCTTTAGGAGACGAACCATTAAAAGATACATCTGCCTTACTTAAAAAATGCTAGGTTTATTTTTGGTGTCTTTTAAAAAAACACCCAATATTTTTGCTGATGAGAAGACTTTGTTTCAAAAAACTATATCATAAAATTATTGTCCAAGACGTACTGTCATCATAATAAAATCATCGTTTCCGAAACGATCGTACAATTTATTGGTTTTGTTTGTTCTTCCTTATGAAACAGATTTTTAATTTTTAATTTTAATTACAAATTATCAATCACATTATTTAATATTAAAATAGCTCTAGGATATATATGCCTATCGAGCTTATTATATATCTACATTACAACGGGCACTGTTTTGTTTAAATTTACTAATACATTAAAATATACTCTGCTCTTTAGACTGTTGTTCTAGTCCCTAAATATATATATATATATATATATATATATATATATATATATATATACATATGTCAGGTCATGTCATATGCTACTGGTACCATGTAACCCAGTACTACCTGCCTTATGGTCGGGTCACTGGCGACTAAACTGATTCCCCCACCAGACTTGTTTGGTGAGGAGGATGGCTAATCTCCATGAAGGATTAAAAACAAGACCTTCCAAAGGGCGAATGAACATTTTTTCGGGGTCAACGGCCAACTAGCACAATGTGTGTTTGTGTGTATGTATGTGTGTGTTGGGGTGGAGAGGGCTCCCGTAAGCCCTGGTGAAGTCAACTTTTCTAGGAGAAGCAAATCTCTGATTTCAAAAACCATTAAGCTGGTCTGCAGTTTAGGTTGTTGCTGGCTATCTTGCTCTTGCTTGTTGCTGGATCTCAACATTTTTAACTGAGAGAAAGAGAGACAGCTGCCGTACAAAGCTAAGACTCTGTAACATCATCTGTGTATAGATACCCCCTCAAGCATTTGTCTATTAAAATGGTCCTGTGGTGATGGAAGTCATTTTTGGGCTCATGGACTTAAATGTCTGAGGGAGTGGCACTCGTCTGACAAGACGTTGCAATAATATATATATATATATATATATATATATATATATATATATATATATATATATTTACGCGCATAAAATTATACCTACGGACACGCGTGTTTCTAGCTTTTAGCTTTCGTCAGTACAGGTCAGGCTCGAACTTATGACTCATGACGAAGTCTAAATGCCAGAAACACGCGTGTTCATAAGTATACTTTATGCACGTAAAATAATATTTAATAATAAAAAAGTACGTCACATACAAATATAAATAACACTAAGAGCGTTTCGAAGTTGTTAATATCGCTAAAAAATGCCAATAACAAATGATATATATATATATATATATAATTATAAAACTCACATGACCTTGTAACGGGATTTGTAACCCATATCCAGTTTGCGACTTTCGGTTGCGCATACGTACGTAAACATAAAGCCATATATAGCGTAAACGCGAACCACAAATTTATTATTTAGAAATCATTATTTAACATAGGAAGGGTGGGGATGTTTTGCGATTATTCTGTATTACAATAACCCAGAAAATATGTTTTGTTTTAATTGCGTTACAAATAAATAACCAACGCGACAATTAAACGTATTGTTTTACATTTTCAACGTCCGAATCTTTTTTTTCTTGTTGAAATTATCCAAATAAACAATTGTTAATACTTTCTGCATTTTTTCTTACATCGTTCATTTACGTATTACGTTTAAGTTATTTTAACGCAATTTTTTTACAAATAAATCTACTTTAACCCGTTGACAACCATAAGAGCATTTTACAACGGTGATTTACCCAACACCTTCATTTAAAAAAAAATATTCTCCATTATTAATACACCTTTCTTAAAAACATTCATACATTTTCTTCTACACTACCAACATAAATAAATAACCCCCCAAAATATGTGTTTTTTATTTGCGTTACAAATAAATAATCAATGCGACAATACAACCTATTGTTTTACTGCGTACGTTTTCAGCATCCCAATTGTTTTTTTTTTCGATTTTAAATTAAAAGATATATCAAAATTTGAATTTAATTTTAGGTATTATGGTATCTGTTCAGTGCACATTTTCCTATAAGTATATTAAACCACTTATAATTCAATGGGTGTAAGTTTTTTTTTTCTTAAAAAATAAGCAATTATAAACATAACAACTTATAGAAATCTATCTATATTCTTTTGTCATTTTAATATACTTTCATAGAAATGCTTCTGTTATGTTACAAAAAATTATTTTCTTTACGTCATAAATGCTACGCTCATACAGTAATTCAATAGCTAATATACCATACTGACCCAACGGGTCACGAATAATCTAGTGTATATATATATATATATATATATATATATATATATATATATATATATATATATATATATATAATTATTAATTTTTGTTTAGAAAGCTGAATATTGTAATTATTTGAACAAAGTTATCTTATATGTTACAGTTTCTGCAGATGTAATGCGGTTTCATTAATACCAACGGTTCATTTCCTGTTCAAGGAGGAATGGATATTATTATGACAATCTGATATGGATATACATCCGTTCTACACAGAAAAGGCCTCTCCATTTTAATAAAACTTTAATTCTGCTACAGAAACCGGAATGTACAGTTGTATATATATATATATATATATATATATATATATATATATATATATATATATATATATATATATACATGCATATATATATATATATATATATATATGAAATTTATTTATACAAACATTGATGGCTACATATGTGTATACATGTTTCTGTAATGAGCAAACAGTTAATAAAACATGTTAAAAAACACTTTGAAATGAGTTTAAAACATATTTAATCTGAAAATGGAAACACTAGATAAGTGGATAGTCCTTAATCCGCGGAGTTTCGAAGAAATACTTTCCTTCTCACTCGATGCCGAAAAGCCTTCTACTCTAGTAGTTTCTTTCCGCAAACTACTAATATTTGAAAACCCCTTCCTGTTTCGTGCTTCCGGGACTTTACTAAAACGCAGAAATATCTAATGTAATGTGGTCAGATATCTCGCTGCTCAACTCCCTACACAGTTCCCCTATAGACATAATCCTAAAACGTAGATCCTTAGCGCCATGTGGCATCATGCGTTGGAGTGAATCATGAATTAAAAAAAGTCAGATCCTTTATTAGTTTTAAAACTTGGCATATTATTACAGCAGAATATTCTACCAAGGCTTGAGCGTCTAGTTTATTCTACTATTTCATCTATTCCTACACTCTCTTTGTGTTTGTTATTTTTTTTCAATATGCCATTTGTTTTTTCTATCTACCGACTTTACGAATCATTTATTCACACAGACGTCTGCCAGGAAACTCTCGATTCAATCCCGCCCATCCAGAACTATATGTAATAGACTGGTGTCATGTTACAAGGTAGACAGGAATATTCCCAAGGGAGCCTATTGATACCACAGGACTCCAAGTCTAAAAATAATAGTCTAAAATACTCAATATTTCCAGCTGACAGCTACATTGAAGGACGGGTGAATTCAAAACGCAAATCTTCTACGCAAAGAGGAATTAAAACAGACAGTTTATAGGTTTAGTGGGTGGATTTAGCAAAGGAGAGTAAAAATAACTGCTAGATTTTAATGTTTGCTAGCAGGGAGACCCGACGTTACTCGGGATAAAATCATGATCAACAAATAATTCACAACCCTATATGTTTATTCTCATCAAAATCGGTGAAATCGACCATTTTTCAATCAAATCGATTCATTGCCTGCTCTAGTTGTGGACCTATCGCGGTGCACCGGGAGGAAGCTTCACATGCCTCTACGCAGTGATTTAGAGGACAATGCATTGTAGTCTACATTGCACTGTAGAGAACCTAGTGCTGATTTTAAAAAATTGTTTTATATATAATGGCTTAAATTTATTTCGAATGCGTCTGTCATATAAAAAAAAACAACTGCTGATTTTATATGCCTAGACCTTTTGCTTGTGCGGTGATAATGGTTTGAATTTAAGTTTAAGTTTAAAATGAAAAGTCAAGTATTATGGTTTCCTCGTGTTTTGAACAGAAAACTTCTTTTCGAACGCGCCCCATATGTCATATTCAAGAACTTACCGTTGATTCTATATGCCGTTTCTGTGTTAAATCGTAGGATGCGTTAGATCAATAGAACATAACATATCTTATCGCAGGGAGTCCAGCCTTCACGTGGGTATGTTACAACTCATGAGGAAAGAACATAACACTTATGAACAAATAAGGAAACGTTTATTAATGAAGACACACACGTAACTATAATTCAAAACATGACAGATGAAAGTTGGAAGTCCAAATATGGTAACATGAACGAACGGAGATGATGTTCATCTCATCATTTCAAAGTCACTCTGTTTCCCCTCCACTGTCTCTGCTTCCGGTCGTTTGTCTCGCGAGAAGTCGCGAGAATTTAAAGTTTAGGATTACGGACAAAGGGAGGCAATTTTGCTCAAAGAAGTAAAGAGTTACTCCCCTTTGCATTATACTTTTTGTTTCATTCAAACATTCGGATTATGTGATAATTAAAACTTATCAAATGATATAAGGTTGTATAAGGTGTTAACTTTGTTCGAAATTGTTCTGTTTGAGTGGAATCTAAATATGATTATAGTACTAAATTATAGTACAAAATAGCTTCTAATTGAAATTCGGTAAAATAAGGAAGATTCATGAAAAATAATGAACAACTAATAAAAAGGCTTGTTTTTGATAAAACATCTAGCACGAATTCAAAGAATTTAAATATCAGCCAAATAAAATGTATATAATCTTGGTTTGTTTTCTGACAGCTGCCAAGACTGGGTTTGATTCATGCTGGCCTCATTTACAATTAACAAATGGCTTTATGATACGAACACAGGATACGATAAAGTGGTTATTTACGCCTTTGATATTAATCGTTCTTCAGAGTAAGACTAGAATTTGTGATGTTATTATTATTATTATTATTATTATTATTATTATTATTATTATTATTATCATTATTATTATGAGTTTTTCGATTATCGATACTTATCAAAGACATTCTGATACAAACCCTGTCTAAAGAACATTGCCAGATACATAAAGTATATTTGCGTGAAATTTCATAAAAATCAACCCAGCCGTTCCAGAGTCCCATAGGGAACTCTCTCTCTCTCTCTTTCTCTCTCTCTCTCTCTCTCTCACACACACATACACACACACACACAAAACAAAAGGTTTTGTATATAATAGTAGATATTTTGTAGAGAAATAATTAACACATGAAAGAGAGATTGGCATCCTTTTAACTATCTTGTTAACTATCGTATTAATAATAAATAAAACAGTAGATGTATGCATGTGCGTGTGAAAACATTTAACCGATAAACTCTTAAACTACTGGTCACATAATACTGGAATTAACAGGAAATACTAATATATATCTCTACTATTATTTAGAAAGAACGTTGTGTGTATGTCTGTGTGTATGTTCCCGATGGATCCAAATCAGCTGGACCGAGTTTTATGAAATTATACACGGAGGTACTATATGTGCCATGCAGTGTTCTTAGATAGAATTTGTATCGAAATGTCTTCGTTATACATCGATAAACTATAATCGAAATAATCCGATGAAATAAGGAACAGGTGATTTGGACCAAAGTTAACACCTTAAACAGCCTAACATCATAAGTGTGTTTTACAAGTTTTATTACAACACAAGCCGAAAGGCCCTACATATAAAATCAAAAGTAGTTTTTTTTTTGCTATGACAACGGCGTATTCGAAATGAATGCTTCTTTTCAAAGCATAATTGCACCATGATACTTCACTTTTAATTTTAGAACTAAATTC
>NC_136525.1:39899964-39944964 GCF_053919585.1 Euprymna scolopes
CCAGGCGGTGTACCTCAGTCCAACAGGTGCTGGGCCGGTTCCCGGCCCCTCACCTGTTGGGCTGAGTGTCAAGTGACGAATCCTTGACTTGTACTACCCTGCCTCCCTGCAGCCGAAGCCGCTAGGAGACACATCCCATCACACTGGATGTATAATGGGGTATGATCCCGTATAGTCGGGAGATTCTATTTATAAACGATGCTGCTAGGAACGGACGAATCGAATTAATTCACGTTCTGCTACCAACCAATCAGAAACCTTGTAAGCAGTTCGCATATGTTATCTCCGTCTTAACACGGGAAGAATCTTTTGTTCTGTTGATTCCAACTCCATTTATGTCTATTGTAAACCAGCCACCTCCTAGGACTTGTATAGAACAACGAACCATCGAAACTGTTCTGTCTATTGCAAACCAATCACCTGTCAGGACTTGTATAGAACAACGAACCGTCGGAAACTGTTCTGAAACTAAACATGGCTTACACTTCTAGATTTGATGAACGAATAATTTCACGAAATGAACCCGTAAACTGGCCACTATAGAGGAAATCTTTGGTAATCGCCAAGAGCGAAATGTCCTCCAAGATCTGTGTTCGCTGTGTTCTCTTATTTATTCGTTAAAAAGATAGTTTAATAATTATTTAACAAACTTTACGTTACGCAAGAGGTTACGCAACCGTTGTTTACTCACTGATAAACATTCACAGACAGAACTCGTCTAATTACCAACATTGTAAAGAACTTTCATTTCCTTCTTTAAAACTTAACGCTAATATAGGATATGCATTACTCTTGAAAAGACCAAGGGTATAAGTAGAATGAAAAAAAAACAGATAGAAATGTGTATAACCTTAAGATATAAAATACTTGAACACTAGATAATTGTGTTAAACGAGCGAGAACAAAGAAAGCAAGAAATAGATCAGACAATTTTAAAACCACGTGCCATAATAGTATAGAAGAAACTGAGAATAGCAACACAACGGGTGCAGAGTAGAATAAATTAAGAGGCCAGTTAAATTTAAGATCAATTTCTGCACGGGGCACAACTGTAAATCATCCAATGAAAGACAATCGCCGGTGATCCACGAGAGAGTGAAAGTAGATGTTTCTAAGTGAGTAAAACTTACGCCAACTTTTTTCTTTTAAGTATGAGAGTTTTGTGAGAATACAAATTGGATTAATGTAGGAAATTCTGAAATCGAATAAAAGTGACTAATAATTTTCGGTAAAATGCATCAGTTATTGTCAGGGAGTGTTTAATATTGGAAATTTATGTAGCACCTTTGTTTATAATCCTATAATGATTGAATATAGAGGACGAAAAAGGTGACTTCGTTGCATGTATAGTAGATCTTTATTAATTAGTCTAAAAGGTCAATGATAAGCATTCTGATTTGTATAATTTATATATATCTTCTTATACTCTATTAGGGATAGAATTATTGATTTTTATTCCAGATTGACTTTATTTTTTATTTCGCAAAGGCATTCTCTTCTTTTCGTTTTCAAATCATGGGCGCTTTTTGTCTCGGACCAACCAAACAACAAAACAACGCCGCTATAGTGTCTATTGAATCAAACGCTCTTTCATTTTAGACAGAACCAAACTGTAGAGTACTTAACAGATCTTACACTCACCTGAAAATAACCACTGCTAAGAGATAATGAGCCTGGCTCAAACGTTCAGATCAACGTTAGGATCAACACGACGAGAGACTTGAGCCGAGACTTGTGATCAATCATTTCTTTTAATTACGGATAAGAAACCAATTATCTACTTGTATATATACTTGTTTTGATTTGTTTTAATTTTCTTGGTTTTATTGTTACTAATGAGTTGCTATTTATCAAAGACAAAAGCTCCCCAAGGATAACTTTACGTGTTCATGTCCAAACCATCCGACTTAAAAGGTGTTTTAGTAAAATAAAATTACATCGTAACAAGATATTTTTACCCCCCCCTTCCAAACAAGGCATATTTATATCCTTAACGCAAATGACTACTATTTATGATCATTTCTAACAGGGGACTGCGGGGAGTTGAGCAGCGAGATGTCTGTTCACATTACATTTAAAATTCATTATAGAAAAATCAGGGAAGATGAAAATAAGGAGGGAATTTCAAATTCTAGCAGCCCTAGAGGAGGAACTATTAGAGTAAGAGTTTTTTTCGGCCTTAGGATCACAAAAATGAAGGGGTGGGATTTTGATGCTTTTTAGGTTTCTTGAAAGTATATGCATCAAAGGAGCATAAGTGCTATGTGTTCAACACATAGTGGAAGGCTCTCCGGCATCTAATAACCTGGACAATTAAGGGGTGGGATTTTGCTGCGTGTCGGATTAGTCAGGGATATGTACGTCAAGGGGGCACAATGTTATGATTTCATCATTGCACATTTCATAAACATACTTGTAAAACAAGCAGAATGGTGCAGCGATGCGACAGAGGAAAGTGCTTGGCTGATAGTGCGAAATCTATTAGATTTGAGATTCTATTTCTGGACCTTATCTAAGAAGAAAAACTAGTGATGAATGTACCCGCCCGGATATGAAAACTCCAATTGTGGCTTTTTAAAAATATAAGATACTCTCCGGTGGGAGTAATTTTCTAGCACAGTAAATGAAACCACCTTCTTTGCAGCAGATTTGGCAGTATCCTCAATTTAATTTTTGCAATTCATGTTTTTTTATTATTCAATTTTCACCCCAAACAAGGCGCAGTTCCACTTTAAAGTAGGGGGCTACTATGAAGGACATAAGTTGTAGGGATATTACGAAGGGTGTTGAGCAGCTAGTTTTCTTTTCATATTGTACTTAAACTTCTGCAGTACAGTTGGGAAAGCAGAATCCCGGAATAAATTTCCAAAGTCCAGCAGTTCTGGGAAAGAAACTGTTGGAATAGAAGGCTTTCTTACACCTAGGAATCTTTACTGCGTAGGGGTGGGATTCAGTTGCTTGTCGGGTTTGTCGGAGGTATTTACGTTGAGGGGGTACAAGTGCATGTAGTTCGTCAGAGAATTCACCATTTAATACTTGTAGAACAGGCAGAGGGATGCAACATTCCGTCGATGGGGCAGAGGCTGAAGCTTAGATGACAGTTCAGGACCTATCAGGTTGGCGACTCTCTTTTGAATTCTGTCCAGGAGCGAGAGACTAGTAGCAGATGCACCAGCGTAAACGTGACAAAAATACTCCATACATGGGTGAATGGTGGCCTTATAGAGGTACAGGATACTTTCAGGAGTAAGTACTTTTCTAGCATGGTAGAGAGAGCCCACCTTCTTTGCAACGGCTTTAGCAATGTATCTGTTCCAACGCATGTTCCCTGTGAACGTTAGACCGAAAAATTTAAAAGTACTTTCAGGTAATGTGTTCGTCATTGCTATTGGTGGTAGAGAAGATTCCTTTAAAGGAAACAATCTTAGTGTTGGAAACATTGAATGTGGCCATCCATTTTTGTCCCCATTCCACTACAGACTGGAGCTCATCCTATTGTGTTTCTGCCATTGTCTTAGATATGTGCTCATTTGTTTTCCCCTCATGCCTGTTATAGAGCGTGGTGTCATCAGCAAATATACCCATCTCAGAGACAATTTTATGAGAGGCCATTTATGAATATAAGGAATAATAAAGGTCCAAGGGGTCCTGGATATGACCTTAAACTATATCCAGTGGTGAGGCCCCAGCTTGCGGGCTTTGGGGAGTATGGAGCCACCCTTTAATTACCATTGCTCCCAGGTCCACTCTGACCCGGAGTGGTAGTACCTGTTAGGGTCCCAACTATGGGTTGAATAGAAACCGACGTGAAAATAACAAATATATTCTATTAAAAAAATTTCTTCAAAATCTTTGGATTCGGCATTAAATAACCCGAAAAGGGTTGATATGCCGTAAAACAACCAACCAACCAACCAACCAACCAAAGGTCCAAGGATAGACCCCTGAGGTACTCCCGCATTTATATCATATTGTTTAGATGTGCGACCATCGACAATAACCTAGATTCTTCTCTTACTTAAGAAGGATTTAATTATGTTATGTATTCTTCCAGTAATACCATATGATCAGATTTTCCTGAGAAGACCTTCATGCCAAACCCTATCAACAGACTTAGATATATCATGGGCTCTACCATTCTCTGTTAAGCTAGAAAGTATGTAGGATGATAATGTGTTACATGTCATGACCATCATTGTTTGAGAAATGTTTTTGATAGTTATTGAAAGAAAGGGGACTGATCTTAATAGCATTAAACGTTATCATTCGCATACAGCCCAATTTCACAATTAGAAAAGTTCATTTCCTTAGGGTTTCATCATCATCATGACGGGCTCCTTGTAAATTCGATAACTAAGGGGGGGTTATCAAGAACTTGTTTACATTGGACTTGAAGACAATCAGATTGTAGTCAGCTGAAAAGCAGGCAATCGGAAGAGTTTCACAGGCATGTAGTTAATTAATTATTCATTTTTTTGTTTCTTATTAGATAATTGGTTTCATTTCAATGTTACGCTGTTATGTATGCAGTTTCTACATTTTGCTTGCATAATTGTGTAAAATTTAAGATTAAAACATTCCAGCACATCATCATCATCATCATCATCATCATCATGACGGGCTCCTTGCCCGGACCAATGTGACTCTTCCTCTCCAGAGTTTCCTGTCTTCTATCAGCTGCCTCAGATCTTCAGGTTCGCAGTTGGCGTCGTGTGCTATTTGTTGGATGTACGTGGATCTAGGTCATCCTCTGCTTGCGCGTCCGTGTCGTGGAGTTCATAGCAATACATCACTCACCAATTCATGCTTGCTCCTCAGACAATGACCAGCAAATCGTAGGCGTCTTTCTCTGATGGTATTAGATATGGCAGGTAGGTTGCCATGAAGTTGCTTCTTCGTGGGATGATTTAGCCAAGATATATTTAATACTGTTCGTAGCATATGAGTGTATGTGCCGTCTAGTTTTATTTCCCATCTTTTGGTGAGTGTCCAGGTTGTAGCACCGTGAATAAGGACAGACTCTACCACTGTCTGAAGAACTGCCTTTTCAGTTTGTCAGTTAGTCCCGAAGTCCATAATGGACTTCTTAGGGTTTAGGTATCATTTTAACGTGAAAGTATATATATATATATATATATATATATATATATATATATATATATATATATATACATACATACATACATATGTGTGTGTTTGTACATTCTTTTATCCTCATGTGTCTTATAAAGCGTGCGCCATTGACAAATATACCCATCTCCGACACAATTTTATCAGGAAGGTCATTTATGAATATCAGAAATAATAAATTCAAGGATCGACAACTGGGACAGACCTGCATTATCATCATATTATTTAGAAGCAGAAACATCTAGTACAACCTGAATTTTTGTCTTGTCTAAGAAAGATATAATTACGTTTAGTATTCGTCCAGAAATACAATATGATTTCATTTTCATTCAGAGTCTTTCATGTTAGACCGTGTTAAAGGCAATAAATAAATTAAGGGCAATGGCCTTTGCTTCTCTTGTTTTATCCAGTTCATGGTATATACGTTCAGAGATGACAGTTAAAATATCCGCAGTAGAACGGGCTTGTCTAAATCCACCCTGTTATATTATTAGATATCAGCAAGGTAACGATGTGTTAGTCGATGATTATTATGATCGTTATAATATTTGTAAAAATATAATGTTATCATAGCGAAATAAATATTTATAGAGAAAATTATTTATGTTAAGATGTTTTAATAGAAAAGAATGTTCGAACACAAACAATAACTGAAAAATAGGTTTAACGTCTAGAGTCTGAAGTAGTCTGGCGTAGAGATCACTTAAAGTTACGTGGTTCTTAGGGTAAAGCTTGAAATTAAAGAATCCGAAGTGAGCGAGAGCAGATGAAGTTGAGAGAGAGAGAGAGAGGGGGGAGAGGAGGAGATACGGCGATTGCTCCCAGTAGAAGGAGATCAGAATGTATTAGTCTAGCTTTCGAATGAAGAAACATCGGTAAATAAAGTTGCTGAAAAAAAACTCGAAATTTGTTGATTTATTGGGATGACTCTTCTTTGCAGCTTCCCGTCAAACAAGACTAAAAACGGACCCGGTATGTTTCTCCGATTGGCCCGATGTTAAAACCTCAGATAACTGTTATTTGACCGTTTCTGTTGTAAATATTAAATTTCCGTTGTTAAAATGTATCTGTTAATATATCGTAATATGTCGTAAGTGCTATACACGTATCAATTCAACAAACGATAGAAAAACTAGATTAACCTTGATCATTTAAGATGGAGACTCAACTACAATGTGATGTCGATTATATTCAGCTGGGAAGCAACCGACCTGTTGGTTTATTTCCGGTGCCTACTGGTACATCTCCCGAGATATGAGACTGTTCAAATAGTCATAGATGTATATAGAGTTTGTTATAGTTGACATCGATATGAAAGGGTTTCACTGTCTTGTGACAACGGCTATCCACTATTGGCGCCGAGGTTTTTAAGAAGAAAAGGTGGCGCAATTAACAGCGGCACTCATCCGCTGAGTCTGTATTAGTTAAATCCGTCGTGAAGGATTACGATGAGCAGGTGGTTAACGGCACGGACTGACGACCTTGGTGTTCTAAGTTCGAATCCAGTTCGTTCTATAAAGATCACTTTAACTTAGGATGCTGGCAACCTGCTTCTGGTCCTTCCCGTAAGGACCTCATGTATTTCTAGAAAGAATTCTGACTAGAAAAATATCGGGGGAACCAATGCCAACAAGAGAATCTTTAGATTCTTACTATGATGACGATGATGATGATGATGATGACTTAAGTTCGTTTGCAAAGAGAAATATTTCAATGTATTATGTATTATTTAATGAGAAAAGACGGATTAGGTATGTTTCTCCGATTGGCCCGGATTTACAACCCCAGAAAACTGTTATTTGTCCATTTCTGTTGTAAATGTTACATGTCCGTTGTTAAAATGTATCTGTTAATGCACACATCATTTCAACGAACGATGGAAAAACTAAATTAGACGAACACACATACAGTGAGTGCAATAAGTATCCGATACAAAGCAAAAAGTTTATTTATTTTTATTACACGAAAACTAAAACAATGACAAAGTGCTATTCTAATGAAATTTTGTGTGATAATGCTGGGTGCTTCAGCCACAACTTCTTTTTCACTTTGAGCTGGAACTTTCTTTGGGAGGGACTTTCCTCTCCTCTCGCCGTTTTCTCTTCTTGAGTAAACGCAGTCAACTATCCGTCCGAGTTGGGTCTTTTTATTCCTCTCAAATCTCGGGAATGCTTGCGGTTAGTCTCGCCCTCTTTCCAATAAAACCAACCACGTCTATCGCTTCTTCTTCCTCTTCTTCCTCCCCTAGCCCCTGTGTATTAACAGCAAACAGAACAGACTTTCTGTCTTTTGGAGGTGAGTGCATTAGTAGAATTACTACTACAGATACATACAAATCTCTTATTAACAATAATACAAAAACACATTTGACCTCTAGAATCTAACGTAGACATAGTACTTTGGTATTGTTTTGGTTTTCGTGTAATAAAAATACATTAGCTTTTGTCCTTTGTATCGAATACTTATTGGGTCCTCTCTATATACGCACGTCAATAAGATAACTGTGACACATGTATACACGCATTGCATACACATATTTACTAGACGATGCACGAGTTTAGACACACGTACATTATGTTCCCTCAGTATGCAACAATACATGTATTTTATAGGTAGCTTACAGTTATTTTTACAGGTGAAATTTCGACTCCGCTACAGTGCGTAAAAGGTTGAACGTTTGCTCACTTTGTTTGTCAAGTATGTTCAGGTATTTTTTCTCAATCTTCTTTCGATATGTGACTAAATTTTTAAATTACGAGGCGTAAGAATCGCGCTAAACTTCCAATAGTTTTATTACCACAAAAATCGGTGAAATCCCCAAATTTTTATATGATCGAATGATTGCCTGCTCTGGTTGATAAACCACCGCGGCGCAGTGGGAGAAAGATCCACATGTCTCCCCGCAGTGACTTAGTCCACGATACATTGTAGTCTACATTGAACTGTATCGAAACCTACTGTTGATTTTATGAAATTATTTTTATATAATTATTTGAATTAAAGATTATAATGCTAATATCGTTGTTCGATTGTGCTTTAAACAGAAACATTTATTTTAAACGCGCCGCTGTCATATCAAAGAACCTACTGTTGATTATATATGTCGGACATTTCTACTTTTGTTGTAATAAAACTTCACAAATGATCTTGTGATATTATGTTACAAAAAAAGGCTACTTTTAATTAAAAGTTGACCTTTCTTTAATGGGATTTTTGGATCATCTATTTTCTATGCGTATCAAAAGATTTCGATGCAAAACCTATGCAAGAACACTCCCAAACACATAAAGTATATTTGTGCGAAATTTCATGAAATAGGCCCAGCCATTTGGAAGTTCATAGAGAAAGAACTCTCACACACAGACAAAGAGCTTTTAAAATATAAGTTTATGTAGAACTGTGATTATAAGATATGTTGCTTCCGCCATGTTTCCCTTGGTAATACGCCGCCATGTTTCCATTGGTAATACGCCGCCATGTTTCCATTGGTAATATGCCGCCATGTTTTCCTTGGTAATATGCCGCCATATTTCCATTGGTAATATGCCGCCATGTTTCCATTCGTAATATGCCGCTATGTTTCCCTTGATAACACTGTGCAACAAATTTGAATTGAAAAAAAAGTACAAGACATATAAGACCTGTTTCGGTGTAAGAAAAGTATGCTGATTCCAAATCTGACATTTATTTCTCTGGATTAGGTACCATTTTCATGTACTTTATTATTAATTATTTTGAAAAAAAAAAACACCGAATTCACCAGTTTAAACAACATTTGTCCTCTTAACTCTCTTGTGTGGAGTGTCATCATCCTTTTTTAAATTCCAGCAGTAGTCTGCCAACATACCAGTGTTCCATTTTCCATTAAAACGTGTTTCTATTAATGAAATATCTTGATGGAACCTTTCGCCATGTTCATCACTCACATGGCCAAGATTCTCAGCAAAAAATCAAAATGAGAGTGGAGCACATGAACTTTTAGAGACATGTTACATCCCATATCATGAAAATGATGCAATAGATCATTCACAACTTGCACATAGTCTTCTGAACGATGTTTTCCCAGGAAGTTATCACAAACTTTCTTGAATGACTCAAAGGCACATTTTTCTTTTCTCGTGAGATGTGTGTTAAAAGTTTCATCAAGAACAATTTTTCGAATTTGGGGACCTATGAAGATACCTTCTTTTATTTTAGCTCGACTTAATGAAGGAAACTTTTCTGCAAGACATGCAAATGCCAAGGAATCCTTGTCTAGTGCTTTCACAAACTGCTTGAACAAACCGAGTTTAATATGCAAAGGTGGTAAATGGATTCTATCACTTTGCAGCCCGTATAGTCTTGCTGACAAAAATAGCAATCATTAGAATGATCTTTCTGCTCTCACCAAATCATTGGCACACCAAACTTCATGTGAATATTCTTTTTTGCATACCATGCGCTCAATGTTTTCACACATGTAAGGCAACAGGCATGAGGAGCCCATGACTTGTCTTGGTCTCCTATATCAAAATGAAAGTACGCCTTGTACAATTTCTTGATATGGCTGGTAATGCTGCGCCTTTCTTTAGCAAATGTTAATTCGCCACATATGTAGCAGAATTTGCTTGGATCATTTTTGCACTGTCTTGAAGTCATCGTCAAAGCCTATACTGCATCTAAAGAATAAAGACAAGAAAAAAAGTAAATTGTTTTATAAAGAAAAATAAGGATTCCATAATGTGAACATGTTAAGCCATTATAAACGCCCACTAGCAAGTTATTAGATTCTTTCGTACATAAAGTAAGGGGTTGATAAAATTTCATTTCTATTTTTTGCATTTAATTTAGTAAATTTTCAGAAAAGAATGTATAAAATGCCCCTTTATGTTTAAAACATTAAAATACACAATAATCCGGTCTTTATTGTAGTTTTTAGTTAAAACATACTTTATTAAATGGATATCTATTTTTACCTCAGATTTTTTCCCCGTGCCCTACAAATAAGGTTCTGAGGCAGGTTTTAGCTTCTTTTCCTTGATGTTTTTAGCCTACATTAAAAAATGCCTTTCTTGACGAATACCATGGCTTTTCGGAAGGTGGTGAACACCAAACCATGTGCTACAGCATTATGTTTTTACTTTTGAAAAAATTAGCCCTTGGTCTAGAAAATATAATGCAAACCACGCTAGCTCTGTCATCTAGCTCTCTTAAATCTGGAAAAATAGCTCATTTCGGCTGACTTTAGCAAATAAATGATTCAAATAAATGATTTAACAAATAATGTACATAATATGTGTATATTAAACTGTGTTTTTCTCTTGAGATTTATAATTTAATACACATAATATGTGACTGCAAAGTCGTCAGTAACCCATTTTTGACGTTTTTACTGAAATTTACGACTGTGGCAATTTTGCACAAATTATACCTAATTCAACAAAAAGAAAGTCAGAAATAAAATTTCCACGTTACTAGCTATACAAAAATTGCTGCATATATCCTGTACTTTTTTTAGTGTTGCACAGTGTAATATGCCGCCATGTTTCCATTTGTAATATGCCGCCATGTTTCCATTGGTAATATGCCGCTATGTTTCCATTGGTAATATGCCGCCATGTTTCCATTGGTAATATGCCGCTATGTTTCCCTTGATAATATGCCGCCATGTTTCCATTGGTAATATGCCGTCATGTTTCCATGGTAATGTGCCACCATGTTTCCATTGGTAACATGCCGCCATGTTTCCATTGGTAATATGCCGCTATGTTTCCATTGGTAATATGCCGCTATGTTTCCTTTAGTAACAAACTGGCGTATTAATATTTATTTATGACTATGTGTATCCGGCCACGCGTTGCTGTGGCTCAGTTTGTTAAAATGGAACACCTCAGGAAAAATTGCATTTTTTATTGTTTATTTACTTTTAATATTTTCTGTAATTTTTTTTCCTCAAAAAAAGATTCCTTTTTTACCATAAATTGTTAGGCGAAAGAGTTTTTTTCAGAAAATCTTGCACTTTTTTGAAAGGAAATTGGCAGTAAACGTTTCTTTTTGCAAACAGAATTCTTCTTATAAAAAGAAAAGATGAATGCTTTATATGAACACTGTAAATAGTTAGATGAAAGTAGAGAAAACATTTTTTTTCAAAACAATGTACAAATTATTTTTTGTCAACAGATGTTAAAAAAATAAAGAGAAAACATACTCCCATCATTAATTAATAAATTAATTAATCATGCAAAAAATACATAATATGTTGATTTAGTGTTTCAACATTTAAACAACGCTCGGTTTAATCCGGTGATTGCTGGTCGAACCTTAACCATGAATGGAATCGGGGGGGGGGGTAGTCAAATTCTGCATGAGTACCATTCTTTTTCATTTCGTCTTGTGTTCAATTTTTAAAGTGGGCTATCAGCGATTGCTAACAAACAAATGTAACCCAAATGCGCAAAATTCAACAATAAAATACTTTCAATAAGTGCTCAGCTTCTAATAAAAATCCTAGTAAACCAATCCCCCTTATTTGTTCGGTTGTAGTAAAAATGGAAGGGAAACTTAAATTTCGCTCCGTTGTAATTATGTGTGTTTTTTTTTAAATTGTGCCCCCCTCCGAACGAATATAATTCAAAAAATAACGGTGATTCTACACTTTATTGCCGAAATTGGAGACGCCATTTTATTTCACGCACCTTCTGTGCAAATCCTGGTTAGACTAAAGCATGGAATAAATAAGCAAAAATTTAAACTGTAGAACGATTGCCGTTAAAAGCAAAAATAAATTAATTAATAAATAAACAACTTCCGCGTTTAAAAAAGGGAAAAAACAATCATTTAAATTACTTTGTTGTTGACCTTTCAAAGTTGCTTGTTTTAAAAAATCGTTTCAAAATTTTTATTTGTAGGAAAAAAAAAAGAAACTATTTTATAAAAATCCGATGTTGCTTTCATTACGAAATTGTTGTATTAAAATTAAAATTTTTCACTAAATGTGTGTCCTATTATATTTTGATGAATTATTATGCAATAAACGTTTGTCCAATTATGTTTTGATAAATTATTATACAATAAATGTGTGTCCAATTATATTTTGATGAATTATTATGCAATAAATGTGTGTCCAATTATATTTTGATGAATTATTATACAATAAATGTTTGTCCAATTATATTTTGATAAATTATTATACAATAAATGTGTGTCAAATTATATTTTGATAAATTATTATAAAAGAAATGTTTGTCCAGTAATATTTTGATAAATTATTAAACATTAAATGTTTGTCCAATTATATTTTGATAAATTAGTATACAATAAATGTTTGTCCAATTATATTTCGATAAATTATTATACAATAAATATTTGTCCAATTATATTTTGATAAATTATTATACAATAAATGTTTGTCCAATTATATTTTGATAAATTATGACACAATAAATGTTTGTCCAATTATATTTTAGTAAATTATTATACAATAAATGTTTGTCCAATTATATTTTGATGAATTATTATAAAATAAATGTTTGTCCAATTATATTTCGATAAATTATTATACAATAAATATTTGTTCAATTATATTTTGATAATAAATTATTATACAATAAATGTTTGTCCAATTATATTTTGAGAAATTATTATACAATAAATGTTTGTCCAATTATATTTTGATAAATTATGACACAATAAATGTTTGTCCAATTATATTTCGACAAATTATTATACAATAAATGTTTGTCCAATTATATTTTTATAAATTATTATAAAAGAAATGTTTGTCCAATTATATTTCGATAAATTATGATACAATAAATGTTTGTCCAATTATATTTTGATAAATTATTATACAATAAATGTTTTTCCAATTATGTTTTGATAAATTATTATACAATAAATGTTTGTCCAATTATGTTTTGATAATTTTTTATACAATAAATGTTTGTCCAATTATGTTTTGATAAATTATTATACAATAAATGTTGGTCCAATTATATTTTGATATATTTTTATACAATAAATGTTTGTCCAATTATGCTTTGAGAAATTTTTATACAATAAATGTTTGTACAATTATATTTTGATAAATTATTATAAAATAAATGTTTGTCCAATTATATTTCGATAAATTATTATACAATAAATGTTTGTCCAATTATGTTTTGAGAAATTTTTATACAATAAATGTTTGTCCAATTATGTTTTGAGAAATTTTTATACAATAAATGTTTGTCCAATTATATTTTGATAAATTATTATACAATAAATGTTTGTCCAATTATATTTTCATAAATCTTTATACAATAAATGTTTGTCCAATTATATTTTGATAATTTTTTATACAATAAATGTTTGTCCAATTATATTTTGATAATAAATTATCATACAATAAATATTTGTTTTGGTTTCGTTTATCAAATGGCCCTCGAATAGTTGAAAGCCTGATGAATATGTCATGTAGTTTTCTGTTTTTAATAACCCAAAATGGCCCATGGAAAACTTTCCGTTCTCATTAATCAAATGGACACATTTTCAAACACAGGGGTGTCGGAATAGGCACCCCAAACTTCCCCATGTTAAGAACGGCTTTCGGAATCGACAACCCATAACCGTGTCAGCATACCCGGTAACCTATAGAAGTTGACATGCGGAATGTGAACGATTATTTCGCCGTAATTTAATAATGTACCGGCCTATCATTCTATGCAGAAATTCCTAAGCTCCTTTCACAGTAATTAATTTAGGTGACTGAAATAGGAATTTGAAGATTAAGGACAAAACTTAATTTCCCCAAGGGAAGAAGTTATGGATTTTTTTTTCATGGCGAGCTGACCAAATCCGTTGAATTTTGAAGTTAAATAAATCCAATGTAGAAATTTATTTAGAGATAAATATTAGTTTTGTTGGTATAATTCAAAGATAATTAGTAAAGTCCTAAGATATTGAAGTAAATATTACAAAAAATAAAACACCTTGTTTGTGCTAAAAATAGTAGTAGTGAAAATGATTTTGCTTTTAGTTATATCGTAACGATGTTTACAATCGCAATGTTATCGGAAAAATGGGAACATGAAAGAAACGAAACGAAATCATACGAATCGCAGTAAACCAGAACTGAGGTTTTTAGAGATGCATATAGAAATGCATTGTTTAGATTTTTAAATGTAGTAGTTTTCGATCCGAGTCGGTTAATATTTGTTACTAATCGAGATTGATTTGTTCGTAATCGCGTTACGTGAAAATTTAACATGTTACATTTTGTAATGCGATAACCGGAAAACTAACATGTAAATCAGTAATCGAAAAATAGATAACAGAAAACGAAAGTAGCGAACGGAACGAAGCGGAATGTAAAGGAAATTATATATTATATGTTAATGAGAAAAAAAAAAGAAAAGGAGAGAAACTTTTTTTTTCCTAATGTAGTAATGTTTCGAAATAAATTTTAAATAAGCAATGTATAAGTATGGGTCGTGCGTTTCCCGTAGTAGGAAGCATTTCAGTTTTTGTATGTAACTACAAAACCCGTAACCGGTGTGCGTTTGTAGTAGTTCCTCGTGAACGACGAATCGGCGGTGTAAATGGTGAACAGGGAGAGAAGGAATTAATTGGAGAGAAAAGATTTTACAACTTCCATTGATTCTTACAGGTTTTGGCACTGAACTCTTACTAGAAAAAATATAGGAACGTACGATTATCGAGCAAGTGTAAAGGTAATAGGCCTATAGCACACCTCAGATAATGTGCTGCAGATTGTGCATATTATAGTTGCATGGAATGTCTTGAGTAACCAGAAAAATTAATAGTTAACTCTGAAATCGGAAAAACGGAAACAGAAAAAGAAAGCATGGAACGAAACGAAACTAAATGAAAAGGAAATGATATGTTATAAGTTAATAGAAAAAAAGAAAAGAAAAGCAATCACCAAGAAAAGGAGAGAATCGTTATTTTTTTATCATAGTGTAATAATGTTTCGAAATAAATTGTAAACAGGCAATGTATAATTAGGTGTGGTGCGTTTCCCGCAATAGGAAGCATTCCAGTTTTTGTATGCAACTACAAAAGCCGAAATCGGTGTGCGTTCGTATTAGTCCCTCGTGAACGATGAAGCAGCGGTGTAAATGGGGAGAAGGGAAAGGAGGAATTAAATAGAGAGAAAAGATTTTACAACTTCCATTGATTCTTTCAGGTTCTTTTAGTTTTCTGTCTCCAATAATCGATTTTTAACCGTGTAATTGTTAGGTTAAAGTACACCGGTTTTTTATTTGTTGTTGTTTTTGTATAATTTTGTTCTAGTATAGATATCCTCGTTGTAACCGCAGTTTGAAACCATCCTTTACACGCGATGTGTGTTTAAGTAAGCATGTGTGTATGCATCGCTGTCATAGTAACTTTCTTCCAATTCGAATGTCGTCGCTTCTATTTACATAGCGTTTCTTTAATTGGGCTATAAAACTTTCGTAAAGTCAATGTAAAAAAATAAATAATGAACAAGTAAGTAATCGGATAGGAAGAAGTCACCTCTCTCCCTTAATATCACCTTAAAAGCTACAGTAAACATAACAGAAGAAAAAATATAATAAAAAAAAAGGCGGTAATTGTCTGTATTTTTGAGATGAGGTGTTTTCATTGATTGAGATTGTCGGACTGACTTCCTCATCTTGGTTGTTATCGTCACAACGTTTCGGCCGTTTGGCTCTCCGGCCTTCATCAGGTGTTTTGTATCGAACTGGGGAACCGTTTGTTAGGAGTCTCGAACCCAACCCTTTATTATTATTACGGGGGTACCGTGTTCGGACTCCGGCTAGGCTGTTCCAGACTCCTAACAAACGGTTAGCCTAGCTGGAGTCCGAACACGGTACCCCCGTAATAATAATAAAGGGTTGGGTTCGAGACTCCTAACAAACGGTTCCCCAGTTCGATACAAAACACCTGATGAAGGCCGGAGGGCAAAACGTCCGAAATGTTGTGAATTTTATTTTATTTTATATATATCTATAATACAGAGTGTTATAATGGTCTACAAGAGCAAGATATATATAGAAAAGGTACGGGGATAATAATTGTGAAATTATCAAGTTTACATATGACGAAACATAACACAATCTAATTTTTTCGTGTACGACCCTTTCGGAGACGATATCCATTTATTTGTTCAGTATTTACAAATAAAAATATTGAGAAATGATAAAAAAATCTTTCTGGAGATGATATCCAGAAATATTTTAATAATTTTTTGGACACTTTCCAGATTTGTTTCGTTGTACCATTCAATGAAATACGTGTAAGACAGTATTTTAAAGAATATGAATGTGAATTTAGTGTATATACTTGTGATTTTGAAGCTTGGTGTAATTACAATTGCTTTAAGTGAAAGAAAAGAAAAAGAAAACAACAAGAATTGTTCCTGACGATAAGCGGATGCACCGATGAAAAGCGCTTGAGAAAAATATGGCCGAACAACAACGCTATTCTATATCATATGCCTGCTGAAATTAAAAAAAAAAAGAAAGAGCTCGGCAAATAGAAAAGATATCCAGAAAGATCATAAAAGGGGATAACTCTGTCCTGTTCAATCAGACGTGCCTAAATAATGACTTGCTGCCAAAATATACAAACATATGTGTGCGTGTGTGTGTATGTATGTGTGTGTGTGTGTGTGTGTGTGTGTGTGTGTGTGTTGAGTATTTGCCTGTTTATCTGCATCACACGGCTTCTGTATCTCTTTCTACGTCTCGAATCTTCCTTTCGCTTCTTTCCCGTTCTTTCAGAAAAGACCATTTCGTTCTGGACAAACGTATAGAAAGAGATTATTACTCGAGCTTAAACTTCAAAATAACATGGGGTCGTTTTAAAAGATTACGCCGCCAAAAGTCGGTCCGCGATCGGCCGCACACTAACTTCCCTCTGTCCCTTGCACCCTGCCTCCGCCTCCCTTCCCGGCTTTTGTATTAAATGCGATCAAAGCCAATGGCCTAACATCTCTAATAATGGATGACTGGGTTAGCGAGAATTTAATTAACTCTACGAGCCGATATTTCCCGACGGACGGCTACGATAGACTTCGATGGTAGATACCCAACCCTTACGCAGAAACGATTCGACAAATATGACGAGACTGGGAAAAGAAAGGAGTGTGTGTATTTGATTGAGAGTAAGAGGGGGATGAAAGAAGAGGCAATATATATATATATATACATATATATATATATATATATATATATATATATATGTATGTATATATGTACATATATATATGTACATATATATATTCACAAATATATGCGCATACATATATATACACACACACAAATACACACACACACACATATCTATATATGTGTGTGTGTATATATATATATATATATATATATATATATATATATATATATATATATATATATATATATATTAGTGTTGGGACGATTATCGGAATCAGAAAAATTGACAAATTTGGGGGTATCAGAATCGATGTAGGAACGAAAAAAAAAATTGGTGCCTATTTTCCGATGCCAAATCGATTCTTATAATTGTCTTTTTTATTTGATTTTATTTAAATCAAAATCTTCCATTGCTGGTAAAAATGATAGAATAATAAACATTTATTGATTTTATAATATCAGTAAAACTAAAATCGATAGATCATCCGTCACAAGTATATTTTGCCGTTGAGGAATACATCTGCATATTTAACATGTGTGTGTGTTTTTTTTTTTACAAAAACCAGGAAAAAATAACAATTCTTTGGTTAAATATTTAGAGATTTATAAAGAGTCGAAATTGGAATCAGTAAGTGTGTCGAAATCGGGAATTTGGTACGGAATCGGTAATTGTATCGGAATCAGAGAAAAATATTGGAATCGTCCCATCACTAATATATATATATATATATATATTAATTTTATTTATATTATTTATACAAACATTAATGGCTACATATGTGCATACATGTTTCTGTAATCACCCACGTTGGGTGATTACAGAAACATGTATGCACATATGTAGCCATTAATGTTTGTATAAATAATATAAATAAAATTAATATATTTATATAAATAAAATTAATATACCTGCTCTGTTCACTCATTGAGCACTATTTTTGTAGACACATGTTGTTTCATTGGATGTACTTCTAGGAAACTAAACTCTACTGGCTATATATATATATATATATATATATATATATATATATATATATATATATATATATATATATATATATATATATATACTAGCTGGCAGCCCGGGGTTGGCCAATCGTGCAATACGCTTAAATATGACAGTTTAATTCATGCCGATTGCAGATGAATTATTATAGAAGCAATCCTCTATTGATTATTATATATTATGAAAGGACACTTTGCCTTGTGAACTAATTCGACTCAAAAATTTAAAAAATAATAATGATAATGTCGTTCATCAAATTCCGTCTGTGTTTGTTTACATTATCACGTCAGCTGATATTTCGACTTGACGATGAATGCCGCGGAAAAGACACTTCTGATTTACGTTTGGTTTTATTTTCTGCAAACTATGAAATGATTTGCAGCGATTTTAAATACTATTTCTTTTATCGTAAATTGAACTCATTAATAATAAAAAAAATAAATAAATAAAATGGTGAGGTGCAATCGAACTTGATCAGGGGATCATTCGATCTGTAGTCGAATGCGCTACCACTAAGCTATATCTCGATATTATAATAAATCTGTTTTTTAAGAAAAAATGATTTGCAAACATTTTATTATCTCCCTTGGACAACTTAACTTAAAATATTTCCCTGTAAAGAGTATCCTTTATTATCTATAAGAGAAAAAAGAACATTTGTCAGATCGGATTTTTTCGATACGTATCGGATGAATATCTGTACAAAACGTATCTAAGAACACTGTCAGACATACAAATAGGCTCAGCAGTTTCGGACCCTATCAGGAAGGAACTCACGCACACAAAATGGCTTATATATATATATATATATATATATATATATATATATATATATATATATATATATATATATATATATGCGAAATACGTTCACAAAGTAATGCCTCTTATATTTTATCCGGCCGAAATGGATGAGGTTTGTATTGTTATGATGACTGAACTCATGCATTAATGACGTAAATGTTTCAGTAAGAATGATAGAAACTATGAATTCTAGAAAAACAGAATGGTACTATTCCCGTTTTCGTAGCTCTTCAACGTTTTACAATTTGAATAAAAAATTGATTTTACTTAAGGGACGATCCTCGTATATATATATATATATATATATATATATATATATATATATATATATATATATATATATATATATATATATATATCCTGCACAAGATCTGAACAACATCGGTACCGTCGATTTCAAATCCAAACAGAGTAAACTAATTAATAACTGGTCGATTGTGTCGATCTTTCCTTATCCTTTGCTTATATTTACCTCCTCGGAAATAGTGCTCCCTCATTTGGATTTGAAATCGATTCTGACTTTGTGTGAAAAGTATTTAAACTAATATTACATTCTTATTTTTAATTTCACTCAATATATATATATATATATATATATATATACTTGTTTATTGTTATATAAACATGCTCACATCCCGCTGCTACAAATAGCCACTTGTTTCAATCAAACAACAGATATCATCAGGCAGCGACTTGACTATTCATAAGTTCAATGAATAAGATTATTCATTGAACTTTTGAATAGTCAAGTCGCTGCCTGATGATATCTGTTGTTTGATTGAAACAAGTGGCTATTTGTAGCAGCGGGATGTGAGCATGTTTATACAACAATAAACAAGTATTATCAGCTCTTTTTATTGAACACTATCTAACAACCTCGTTGAATTCAGTAGTTCATTACTTTTGAATAAAAAACCCGAGTATCTATATATATATATATATATATATATATATATATATATATATATATATTCGACGTTTCCTTAGATGAAAGGAACAACGATTTGCTGATGTTTAAAATTAATTGATTGATTGCCTACTCTAATCGAGGGCCCACAAGAGTACATCAGATAGAAACATTACGTCTCCCCACAATGCATTCTAGTTTGGCCCTGTCGGTGGGGCATTAGAATACGCTGATTGTCCCCCCCCCCCCTGCAGAGGGTAAAAGTCACTCAATGGGGGTCCTGGATATGACCTTAAACTATATCCAGTGGTGAGGCCCCAGCTTGTGGGCTTTGGGGAGTGTGGAGCCACCCTTTAATTACCATTGCTCCCAGGTCCACTCTGACCCGGAGTGGTAGTACCTGTTAGGGTCCCAACTATGGGTTAAATTGAAACCGACGTGAAAACAACCAATATATTCTATTTAAAAAAATTTTTCTTCAAAATCTTTGGATTCAGCATTAAATAACCCGAAAAGGGTTGATATGCCGTAAAACAAAACAACCAACCATTCTAGTTTACATTACTCTATAGAGAACCTACTGTTGATTTTATAAAATTATGTTTTTTTATTGAATTAAATTTAACAATATAAAAATCAAGTATCATAGTTCAATTGTGCTCTAAACAGTAATGCCCTTTGATTTTACACGTCGACCCTCTGCTTGTGGGTTGATAAACCTTCTAAAATTCAATTGTGATATCAGGCTGGAAAAAAAGTGTTAACTTTGATCAAACTCGGACTGTTCCTTCTTTAATGGAGTTATTTTTATTAACAAGCGGAGGGGGCGCATTTGCCCGGTCGTAAATACGCTTAAATATGATATTTTAAAAAGATAATTTACTTATTCCGTGGAGTTTCAAAGAATGCTATTCTTGTTATTCTTCTCATCAGAGGACATAAAGAAATCAGCAAATTATATTTGTAGCAATGCTAGAATTTGCTAGTTAAAGCATTAAGTGGAACCGCAATTTATTGTAGTCATAAATTGCCAAATAAAGAGTGAAAAAAATATTTGATAGGTAAAAAATATATATAAAAACAAACCGCGCGTAATATTTCAGCTTGCATGAAAATCCTCTCAAGTTGATTCGAAATGCAAAATATTTCTTTAGAGAGAATGGATTTCAAAATAAGTCCAGCGTGACGATGCATATAATCCGATTGGAAAGCCTTCAAAATATATATAAGTTGTTTTATTCTTTAGAGAAACTATGGAAATATCCAATCAAGAAAGAAACCTGTACGCCTCAGAATCATGGACGCTATTATTGTTTAAAATGCTGTCTTACACGTATTTCATTGAATGGCAAAACCAAACATCTCGATAATAAATATACAATAATGCTTTGAATAGCCTACAACATATCCTGGAAAAGTCACCCAACAAACAAGTCATTGTATGGTTTCCTACCTCGTGTTTCTGTTATGTGGTTAAATGGTAATAAACGAAGGAACACAGGGTTTGTAGGAATGAAACATGCATTCACATATATTACAGGCAAAGTCGTGTTGAGAATACCATTGCTCAACGGGAGGACGTTTGCACACGCGTGCCAATCTCAGACTGCTGGGCACCGGTACTTGATACCGGAAGTGACCTAACTAGAGGAAGTGGCGTCATGAGATAGTCTATTAATCCCCTGGATGGGGCGTCTCAAACAGTTTCACATATTGTGAGACCGAGACGTCTAGCAATTGTCGGTCATATTAATCGTCATCATGAACCGACAGGGAAGCTCCATCTTTCGGCTCCAGGGGCAAAAAGGTGAGTTGGACGTCCATGTGTAACAGTGCATCCATTATTGAAGAGGAAACTGGTCTGGCAGGGACTAAGCTGGTTGCTGTAATAGCCGATCGAGAACTCTGGCAATCGGAATTTTTTCATGTTTCAATACGAAACAAGAACAACAGCAACAGTAGCATATAAGGTACTTTTTTTTTACATAGGCGTCACCACTTATCAAGGCCGATAGGCCACTCAAGGATAAGGGTTAAAGAGTGTAGAGTAGTCAAAAGGACAATATAGTAATCGATAGTAATGGAAGTTCGGTAAATTTGTTAACTTAAGTGGAACGGCTCATCAGAAACTTGTTCACGTTGGACTTGAAGACAACCATATTATAGACAGCTGGAAAGCAGGAAAAGGGAAGACAATTCCACAGGCGTGCAGTTCTAAGAAAGAAGCTTTGATCATGGAATCTATGTTTAGGTTTAGGCACAGATAAAGAGTGTGGAAAATTATTGATAATGTTTTCAGCTAGTCTAGTGTTTATTGTGAAAGTTTGGCGAGGGGGGGACCATAGATTGAAGCTCAGTCGAAGACTTTCCATGAAAATAACGATAAAGCAGAGACAAACTCGCAACATCTCTTCTGTGAGATAGAAGTTGCAGCAAAGAGAAAATGACATCTCCCACCAGGCCACGAAGTCTATTTTGAACTCTATCAAGGCAGGACAAGTCTTTTCTAGCAGCTCCTACTTTGACTGTACGTGTGAGTTCGTTCTCTATGGACTCGAAAATGGCTAAGCCTACTTTTATGGAGTTCGTAAAATGTAACTATAAGAGTGTTTGAATATTTATAATTCGGATCACTCGAATTATTCGGACTACTACGTTCATCTTGGAGCATTGTTTTGACAACGATTTGGTCGATATAAGCACCGACCTTCTTTAGGTATATCTTGTCGAACTCGGAAATCTTTCTGTTTAAATCAGAAACCTACAGGGATTTTCGAACGGAATCCTCTATTTAATCAACGGCGGAAGGAGGGGGTAGTCTACTCTCGTTTGGTCAACCAGGATTGTGTAGAAATCATAATTCGTCATTTCATTTTGAGAATTGAATCTTTCCACTGCTGCAAGAGTGTATCTTAAAACTTAAATTTACCGAAATAATCCATCCACTAGGCCATGCATTCTTGTAGGTTTTTGTGTCGTAGTTTTTATTTTTAGGTGGGGAAATACACACATATGCACCCATAAGCAACTGCTATTTATGTAATAGCTGTACCTAAATCTACACGCAGATTCTATGTATAAAGCTTCTTTCGCAGAATTGCCCGTCTGTGGAACACTGTTCCACTGGCCTGATTCCCGATTGAATACAACATGGTAGCCTTCAAATCCAATGTAAACAAGTTCTCATTGAGCCGTCCCCATAAATAATCGAAGTATACCCAATTTACACCATTTACGATTAAATACTGCAACTAGTGATGGAACGATTCCAATATTTTCCCGATTCCGATACAATTACCGATTCTGATTCTTTATGAATCTCTAAATATTTAACTATAAAAGTGTTTTTTTTTTGTCCCGATTATCGTAAAAACCACATGTTAAATGTGCCTATATTTTCTCAAACGTAAAACACACTTGTGCGGGTGTGATCTAGTGATCTTAGTCTAACTGGAAGTTTAAATCAATAAATATTTATTATTCTATTATTACTACAAGCAGTGGAAGATGTTTAATAAACCAAAATAAAATAAAAAAGATAATTTAAGGAATCGGTTTTGGCATCGGGAAATAGGCTAAAATATTTTCCGATTCCGATACCCCCAAAAGCTCCGATTTTTCTAATTTCCGATTCAGATTCTGAGTAATCGTCCCAACATTAACTACAACCTTACATTCATTAACCTTTACTCTCGAGTGGCATTCGGGGCTTGATGAATCATGACTTTCAAATAAAAAATAGCTGCGATTTTATATAAAGTTTATAATTCTTCAGCCATAATAACTTCGAGCCACAAAAATGGGAGTCTCCTGTCCATATCAATTTAATGAATCCGAAAATCGATATTTCCTTGCCAGGCAATTATTTTACGGCGGCTGGCGACGTAGAACTGTGATATCAAGATGTGCTGCTTCCGCCATCTTTCCCTTGGTAATACGCCGCCATGTTTCCCTTAAGTAATATACTGGCGGATTACCACTTATTTAACCATCATGAGACAGTGTATCGGCAACAGACAGATTTAGCCATCGATAAAACATCATCAATTCATTTACTAGCCTTCTGATCGCTAGGTCTAGAGATTTCTGTAGATACGAGCTCTGTTCATCGTTTGATCGCTATTGATTCAAACTAATTTTATTCTCATTAAATAGTGTTTTGGTTTTATTTATTCAAGTTATTTGATGCGAAGGGTATTCAATAAGTTTCCAGATTTTTCTTTGTAGAGACATTTAAAATTGTTGTAGACGCTTGAAAATTCACTATGCCATTGCCATACATTTTATTAGATGACTGGCAGCAATAATTAGAAATATTAAATATATTGTCACAGCTGGTGAATTTCAAAAATTCAATCTAGACGTGAGGACACTTTAGAAGAACGATATGCAATAAAATTCTGTTTAAACTTGAAAAACAATTGCCATAGAAACATGAATCCTTCAGACTGATTTTAGACCATCTTGCATGAATCTAGCATCAGTTTTTGAGTGGCATAAAAGATTCAAGGAAGGCAGGGAGTCTGTAAGGAATGATAGGAGGTGTGAGAGGACTAAGAAAGTCAGAACACCAGAGTTGATTGGCCAAATAAAGAATTTCATAGAAAAGGACCGTCGTGTGTCTATAGAAACAATAAATGCACAGTTTGATGTCAGTGTGGGAACTGTATGCACAATTATTCACGAGAACGTGAAGATACGGATAATTTGCGCGAAGTTTGCCCCCAAAAAGCTCAGAGAAGAGAAGCAAGCAAGAAAGTTGTCATGGTATAGTTCCTCACCCTTCGTATAGTCTAGACCTTGCACCCTGTGACTTTTAGTCATTCCTTAAGATCACGGAAAATATTAGAGGCTGTCATTAAGACACTTGATGAGATGAAAGAGTCTTTGACGAGGTTCATAGACACAGCACAGAAGAGGACTTGTATGGGGCCTTGCAGATGTTGTTGGAACGGTGCAACAAATGCATTGCAGCCGGAGGAGATTACTTCGAAGAGGACTACAGTTTCGTGTGTGAACTATCAATAAAAGTGCTCATACAAAAAAAAGTCTAGTAATTTATTAAAGGCACCTCGTATCTCAACTCGACAAAGAAGCTATTTACTGTGTTAAACTGTGTTTATTCGATAGTTTTTTTTCTCTTTACTGTAATGAGAAGCGAATGGGTTTCAGAACATGTTTTGTTGAAAGCAACCATGTTAACATAACTGCCCTCTGTATAGTCCTTGTGTCAAACAATAAATTGTTAATTAACATATATGTGCTTATATTTTGATTTTCAGAATTTAACTTTAACCACTAAACTTATATATTGCTCTATTATTAAATATTGAGCTTTACCTTTTTGGCTACGATCATCTTGAAAGTATTACCTCAAAGCAATATCTATCAGGATATTCACCTGATCTTTAATCTGTGTCTTATTTCCCTTATATATATATATATATACACTTCAGAATAATGTAATGTAATAGATCTACTGGTGTGGAAAGCCAGTGATTGTCGGTCTTACAAAATATTATTGGCTGTAATCTCTTCTTCTATTCTATCTTCTTCTATTCTTTCTTTCTATTCTATTCTTCTTCTATCTTCTCTTCTTCTATCTTCTTCTATCTATCTTCTTCTATCTTCTATCTTCTTCTCTATATAAATAAAATGAACTCATTTTTCCCGTCTGATTTTGACATTAATAGGATTAAAAATCAAGATATTTCATGCAAATATAATATGCACAAACGGCAGAACAATATCTGAGGTGTGTTATAGGCTTATTATTTCTCAAATTCCTCGATAATCTTAGATTTCTATACTTTTTCTGCTGAGAAGTCACGGCCAAAATCAGTTAAAATCAATGGAAGTGGTAAAATATTTTCTCTCTAATAAATTCCTCCTCCCCCTGCCACCACTTAACACCGTTTGGGGATCGTTCACAAGGAACAGTTGAGAAGAGAACACCGGTTTGGCTTCGTAGTTCGTTCATGTGAAGTTATTTAAAATCACTAAACTAAGCTGCAGTTCTCTGTGGCGTAGTGGTTAGCGTACTGGACAATTCACATTATATTTTCACGTTCGCGCCGACCTACCGTAGTCGATTTTTTTTTCCTAAACAACTGGAATGGACTTTTCTTGGTGGCCGAACTGTTAACGTTTCAGATGTTTTTTTTTTGTTTTTTTTTCACACTTTATTTTCCTACTTTTACTCATGACTCCGGGTTTGATCCTTCCTACTTACCTACCATAACATTTTTTAAAACTCCCCCCCCCGTCCCGGAAACAAACATTCGGGCAACGCCGGGTACCCCCGCTAGTATTTTATAAAGACAATCCCAGCTAAATAAAAATTGTTCAATATACAAGATAGAGCAAATAAATCATAATTTTAGCAAATATTATGAATGGTTAGATGATAAATCCGGTAAATATTTTATCATATTAGTCCGGTAAAGATGTTTTTTAATAAACATACATATTTTTTAAAAATTCATTTAATTGTTCTTTGATTTTTTCTTTTTTTTTTTTAATGGATTAATCATCTAACCAAAGGTTAAACCAAGGATTAATGCCTACTTCGGATTGTTATCTTGTGCCGTCGAAGAATCAAGATACGCATTGGATCCCTTTACCTCACTGCTACCAAAGACTCTCACTTCAGAATTTACCATACAATTTGGATCTGAAGTTAATATCCTTTTCATTCTGAACCAATATCAAATTTCTCTTACTCTATGATTTAAAAACTTAAAACATTTTTAATTGTGATTTTCTTTGTTTATTGCATTTAGCAAATTAGGTACAAACACTTTATAATATTTGCTTATATTTTTTCCTCTGAGGAGATGGATAAACATTAGAAACCTATAGGTTAAGGTGATATACTTATTGAATTGTATTCTTTGTCTTGCATATAATAAAGAGTCTAGATTTGAAATTTAACCATGTCACATCATAAAATATGAATTACTAAATTATTATATATATATATATATATATAGTGCTACGAATATGAATGTAATCGAGTCCTTCCTCTGCTACAAGATTATGATGGGCAGTGTAAGACACAAATTCCGATTATTCCTGCTACCTAGGATATACCTCGAAGGTTCGCCAAATGTTTAACACGCGTAAGATATTACCAGTGTCAAGTACGAACATTCGTAGATGACTTATCAAGTTATTTGTAGAAACCGTATCCAGACCAACTCAACTATTTCAAACAAATATCAGGCTTACTAGAAGGTTGTTGTCGTTTTTAGTCGCGTGCAAGTGACTCTATAATCACTCTGTCGGTCCGTCTGTCCGTCAGTCGGCCTGACGATCGTTCTGTCCGTGACACTTTTGTGCTTGGGCTTTTTGGTTAAGATCAAAGGTCTGTTGTTAATATATGTTGTTTTTAGCTTTTAAAGCTTTTCCTGGCCTTTTGGCTAAGATCAAAGTGTAGTATCTGTTTCGGCAGATACTGCAAGCAAAGACCATACGTGGGGGAAACAACACATATAAGACCTTGGTCAATGTAAGGGCAACCCTTCATACCAATTGTCACTATCCAGCTCCCTCACCCCCCGAGGAGTTGGTCCCCATTTCCTCTTCACTCCTCACAAAAAAATCGGCCTTGTGCCTAATTTGCTCGGTGGGGGAGAAAATAAATAGCAACCCCACATGTAAGACCTTGGTCAATGTAAGGGCAACCCTTCATACCAATTGTCACTATCCAACTCCCCTACTCCCCGGGGAGTTGGTCCCCATTTCCCCTTAAAACCTCAAATAAAAAAGCGTCCTTGTGCCTAATTTGCTCGGTGGGGGAGCACATAAATACAGCTTTTCTTGGCCTTTTGGCCAAGATCAAAGTGTAGTATCTGTCCGTCAGATACTGGAAGCAAAGACAATATGTGGGGGAAATCCCACATATAAGACCTCGGTCAATGTAGGGGCAACCCTTCATACCAATTGTCACTAATCAGCTCCCCTACTCCTCGGGGAGTTGGTACCCATTTCCCCTTCACTCCTCACATTAAAAATCGGCATTGTGCCTAATTTGCTCGGTGGGGGAGCAAATAAATACCCTTTTTATAGCTTTTGGCCAAGATCAAAGTATAGCATCTGTTCTTACTATATGATGCACTTATTGTGATATAAAGGGGGGGATCAATTTTCTGTATTAATTTAATGTAAAATGATCACCCACTTTACAACCAGTCAGTCTCAAAGCCATTCAAGTCATTCTCCAAATCATTAAAGTTTTTTTTGGGGGGGGAGGATTCTAGTTATTTTTAAGCATTCAAGTCATTCTTAAGGTCATTCAATTCATCCTCAAGTTCATTTAAGGCATTCTAAGTCATTTACTTTTTATTTATTTAAGTCATTTCAGCCAATTTTTCGGTCATTTTAGTTTATCTTTAAGAATTTCATGCCAATCCTACATTCACGCATTCATTCATTACACGAGAGCACGCGACTAATGGCTATCGGCCTTATTATCTTCAAAATTCTGATGAACATATCTCAGCTCAAACAAAAATTTATTGATCGAAATTAAGCACCCAACGCAAAACAAGTGTATTTTGAGGAGGAGTTGTAGAAATTTTTGTTTTTCCAAAAAATTTGTACCACACCTCCGAAGTTTGTCCCAAAGTTGCGCCATTCTTGTTACAGAATATTTGACCAAGATGGGCATCATGAGATTTCCTCAACCTCCCTGTTCTCCAGACCTTGCTCCTTGTGACTTTTTGTTATTCCCTAAGCTCAAGGAGACTGTCGTTACGAGATAATTGAGGAGATGAAAGAAACTGTGATGAGGCTTACACAAGGCAGCTTCCATTGGTTCTTCCAGAAGTTGTTGGAAGGGGACTACAGTTTCGTATATATACCATCACTGAAACGTTCATTCAAAAAATGTCTGAAAAATTATTTAAGGAACCTCGTATATTGTACAGGAAAGTGAAATACTAAGAAATGTCGGTACTTTCTCACTGCTATATCAGACAGTCTGTAGTCTTGCGTTAGAACGCGATATCCCCCCCCCCGAGCGTATTATTCTCGTTGTTTATTCAATACATAGCAGAGTATATTATGTGTGGCTGGGTAAGTCCCCATTCCAAAGTGATACTCAAAAAGTAGCTGTTGTTATTAAGAAACATTACAGCACTATCAAAATCGTTTACAGCTCTTTCCAGACGATATTGATTTTTCACTTATATAATAGCGCAATGTTTGTTTGAAACAGCGCTACTTATTCTGAATCGAAATAGGGAACTATATATCCATATATTAATAGGATAGCGTATGTGTTATTTATTTTGTGTGTCACGCTGACATTCCGAGTGACTGTCGTTTAATTGCTTATGGGCTTTCATTTCTTGTAATAAATAATTTTATCAAGAAGTTTTTATACGTTTTGGTTTCGGTTTCGATTATATCTGAAGGAACTCAAGTTATATATATATATATATATATATATATATATATATATATATATTTATATATATACATATATATATATACATATATATATATATATATATATATATATATATATATATATGAGGTATGTATATAAAAACGACAATCACAAAATTCGCGCATAAGCCTGAAGAATCCTCGAGTGGGTGAAACGCGGAATATTCAGTGTAGCTTAATCGCCATATATATTTTATAACTAACTAGCGCTACCTACGTATTGAGCATTTTTGAAGTAAATACTTAAAGTTTACGCATAAATTTATACTTTCGTATATTAATTTTATGTGAGTAAATGAAGTAGTTATATATATATATGTATAAAGCTGAATGTGTGTGTGTGTGTGTCTGGTCACGGATAGGCTCCTATATCGTTGACTATTTTAAAAAAACTGATTACATATAATGATAGAAGATGTATGGAGACACAGGAATGGGTATGTCTGATCTGGCAGAACAGTGGTTCATTAAAATTGTGGGGTCTGCGTTCGCGCCTGGTCCACAAAGTATGGAAATAAAGAATTTAAAAATTAAAAAAAAAACGTTTACAAGTGTTTTTGATATAGATGTACATAAGAATATTTTGATAAGTATGTTTTAACTTAAATAGGGATGGTATGATAAAATTGTGGGGTCTGCATTCGCGCCTGGCCTCCATAGAATGGAAATTGGCAAAAACTTTAATAAAGACTTTTCATATCTATCTGCGTAAGTATACTTTGATAATTATGTTTCAGTTTGAAGAAATATTGTATAATAAAATTATGCGGTGTTCGTTCGTGCCTGACTTCCACTGAATGGAAATATGTCACAAAGTTTAACAAGTTTTTTTTAATATAAATCCACAGAATATTGTGATAAGTGTTTCAGTGTGAAGAGGTATGGTATAATAAATTATGGAGTTTATCTATTTTATTATTACTTTCATCATATTTTGCTTTGGTTTTGATACTACCAAATTCGAAGCGATCTCATTACGACCCTTCCTTTTAATAACCTATCATACTTTCATAAAGCAGAGTCCATTTTCTGTAGGCTGTTTTTGATACGTACGATTTTTGTATAAGTACACCATAAAAACTTTACAACATACGAGCAGTACACAGCAGTGACTTTTGTTTAGGAATTGAATGAAAAAGTGTAAAAGATAGGAAAAATGTTATCATCTTCAGAGTCAGACCAAAGAAATTTAAAAAAAAAAAGAGGAAGTGGAAAGCAGAATTGCACTTTTCTATTTGTGACCATGTGGCTAAATCGAGTAATGTCTTTACATCACATGAATCTGAGACTCGGTGTATTAAAAAACAAACAAAATCAAATGATCTTTATTCCTTCATTAAGTTGGTTGGTTGGTTGTTTTGGTTTTACGGTATATCAACCCTTTCCAGGTTATTTAATGCCGAATCCAAAGATTTTGAAGAACTATTTTTTAATAAAGTATATTTGTTTTTTTTTTGTTTTTTTAAGTCGGTTTCTATTTAACCCATAGTTGGGACCCTAACAGGTATTACCAGTCCGGATCAGAATGGACCTGGGAGCAATGGCAATTAAAGGGTGGCTCCCCCCCCCGTAAGCCCGCAAGCTGGGGCCTCACCATCGGATATAGTTTAAGGTCATATCCAGGACCTCCCTTCATTAAGGCCTCAAGTCCAAACCCCGTAAATTCATTTCAAAGACCCATTTGTTGTACACTTGTAACTTAAACTACAACACTACCCGACTACAAAAGTAAGAAAAGAAATCATAGCCGCCTAACTGCTGCCGATGCCCATGACGACTGGAAACAATGCCGAGATAAGCGGAGAGCACATACAGCACCTGGAAGTCCCAAATGGCCACCCATTTAGTACTGACCAAGTTCAACGTTGCTTAACTTGGGTGATCCATCCTAACTGCTAATATCACTCAATGTATACACCTGACTTTGGTCAAGATCAAAGTGTAGTATCTGTTCTTCAGATGTTGCACTTCTATTTCTTGTTCTCTTTCGGTGGAGGAGAAATCCTTCACGACTGAGACAATTTTTATTTTTGTACCTTTTCTCCACGTTAAAAAACGACCCTGGTGTCTAACTCTGTCCCGTGGGGAGGCATTGTAAATAGGTACACCTGACTCAGCTGGTAAATTTGCATATAGAACTCGTGATAGAGATGATAAACTGTACTAGCTGAGCATTCTCGCGCTTCTAGCCTTGACTTCCGGCCAGTTCTGAATCCACAGCTAAACCATTCTGTGTTTTTATTTATTCTATTTTTTTTTAAACACCTTGCGTTAATAACCTTTTTATACCCAGTTGTGCTCTGCCTTTTTTCATCCGTAAAAAAAAAAGAATAAAATCCATTGTTTATAAAATCGCATATTTTCTTTAAACATTGTTAATACTTTTGAAACGTACTATAAACCAGCATTATAAAAACTCAAGACTAATTTTCATGACAACCCCCTCAAAATAAACCAAATAAAAAAAAAGTGAGAAATATAATTCAAAAGAGTGAAAAGAAAGATGGCGGCCAAGAAAAAGCGTTCGTAAACTGATATTCAAGATGGCGCTGAAATGTTCCGACGCGCCAGCTGTCGTACATCGAGTTTTCAATATTTCAAATCATTTGCAGCGGCCCGGGGGTCTCGGCCTGACGTCCACCTGCCTAATGCAGTCCAATTGACAGTCGCTGTCTATAGGAACCGACTCGTCGTTCTTCCTTGGCACCATCTTAAAAACCACGCAAAGAAAACGCTGGATATTTTAGTGGAGACGCAGGATTGAAGCGGTTGACAGCTGCTTTAAGGACTCGAGCTTCTGCCTCCTCATCTCAGATTCTTAACTACGATATTCACAAATCTTTCTATTTCCCAACGTGCCAGACCTTTTTAAAGCTATGCCAACCCCACACCAAACCACCCGGTTTTTTTCCCCCCCAAAATCATATTAGGATATCGGGGGAAAATCCTGCTGTGCCGATAAGTTTGTGAGACGGTGCCCCCTCCCCGCTGTTGTAGAACTGACGAAATACTTGGATCCTCTTCTCGATATTATTTATCTAATGAGGCGGATTACATCTTCGGCCCTCTTACGTTTCTGACTGCTTTTATATGTTATTGTTTTATGCTTTTCTAGTAATGATTTCTGCAGATTTCTTAACCGGTCTTCTGTAATAATATTTAAATGTCGGCATGCGACGACGATGACAACTGCCTGCAAAATTTATTCATCTATATGTGCTCTGTTGTTATATCTAATAGACATTGAGCTTTTAAGCAAAAAGTATTGGTATGCACAAAAAGTGAAAGATAGTAGAAAAACATTTTGCCAAAACAACACACACACCACTTATCAAGGCCCAATGCCCACTCAGGGATAAGGGTCATTGTGTGTACAGTAATCAGCGGGATAGTGTAGCAATAGTATTGGAGAATTGGTAAGGTGTCATTACTTAGGGGAGATGTATATGTGTGTGTATGTAAATATATATATACATGTATACATGTGTGTAAATATATGTAAACATCTATAATAGAAAGCTGAACGTCTGTGTGTGTGTCTGGTCACGACTAGGCCACGGCCTTCGGGCCGAGATCAAAGTATCAAGGTATAGTGTCTGTTCCGACAGATGCTGCAAGCAAAAACCCTATGTTGGGGCGACCCCACAGATAGGACCTTGGTCAATGTAGGGGGAACCTTTCATACCAATTGTCACTATCCAGCTCCCCTACTCCCCGGGGAGCTGGTACTCATTTCCCCTTCACTCCTCACATTAAAAATCGGCCGTGTGCCTAATTTACTCGGTGGGGGAGCAAATAAATACCTGGTCACGAATAGGCTCCTATATGGTTGACTATTTTAAAAAACTGATCACATATAATGATAGAAGATGTATCGAGACACAGAAATGGGTATGTTTGATCTGGCATAATGATGATTCATTAAAATTGTGGGGTCTGCGTACACGCCTGGTCCACAAAGTATGGAGATAAAAAATTTAAAATAAAAAAAACGTTTACAAGTGTTTTTGATATAGATGTACATAATAATAGTTTGATAAGTATGTTTTAACTTAAATAGGAATGGTATAATAAAATTGTGGGGTCTGCGTTAGAATGGAAATAGGCGCAAACTTGAATAAACACTTTTCTAAATAACTTTAATAAAGACTTTTCATATCTATCTGCGAAAGTATACTTTGATAATTATGTTTCAGTTTGAAGAAATATGGTATAATAAAATTATGGGGTGTTCGTTCGCACCTGACCTCCATAGAATGGAAATATGTCACAAAGTTTAACAAGGTTTTTTAATATAGATCCACAGAATATTGTGATAAGTGTTTCAGTGTTAACAGGTAGGGTATAATAAATTATGGAGTTTATCTGTTTTATTTTTACTTTCAACATATTTTGTTTTGGTTTTGATACCCCCAAATTGGAAGCTATCTCTTTACAACTCTTCCTTTTCATAACTTATCATACTTTCATAAATCAGAGTCAATTTTCTGTAGGCTATTTTTGAACCCAGTCAACGACGTGTACTTTTGCTAGTATATATATATATATATATATGTGTGTGTGTGTGTGTGTGTGTGTGTGTGTGTGTGGGTGCGTGTGTATGTTTATATGTGCATATATATATGCATATATATGTATATAAATATATGTATATATATGTGTATATGTACATATATATATATATATATATATATATATATATATATATATATAGAGAGAGAGAGAGAGAGAGAGAGAGAGAGAGAGAGAGAGAGAAATAAAAATGAACAAACCGAGTTTAGTATTCAATGTGATATCGCAATAAATATCGTAACTGTATTTGTTTTCTGGTCCCAACACCAATTGTTTTTGCCTTTTTTTTTTTTTTACTGAATTTTGTTTTAAAAAACATCTTCCACTGCTGATAGTAATAATAAAATAAATATTTATTGATTTTTAAACGAGCAGAAAAATAAATTGAAACATCACCTCCCGATAATTATGTTTTTACCTTTGAGAAAACATTTGCAGATATAATATACATGCGTGTGTGTGTGTTTTTTTTCGGTAATTATGAATGACAGTAGTCAAATATAAAGAGATTTATAGTAAATGGGAATTAGAATCGTAAGTGTGTCGGAATAGGAAATTTAGTCGAATCGGTAATTGTCTTGGAATCAGAAAAATATGTGAATCGTCCTATCACTAATATATATATATATATATATATATATATATATATATATATATATATATATATAGATAGATAGATAGATACATAAAGGACTCGTATATGTATGCACACAAATATACATATATATACATATATATACATATATATACATATACATGTATACGTACATATGTATATATACATATATATATGCATATACATGTATATATATACAAATATACGCACATATATATATACACATATATACATATATATATTCATTTATATATATATATATATATATATTTGTATACATACATATATATTTATGTATACATTTATATATATATATATATATATATATATATATGTTTATTTGTTTTTGTTTTAACGATATGTTTTGAATGGATTCAATTATTTACGAAAGTGCATTTTTACCTAAATGCGAGTTTGGAATAATTTCCCCTTTTACCAATTTGGTATCCCCACATGGGGGCGGTATATATATATATTTTTAAATATAATTTATTATATTTTAAAATAATACATTTCTATACATATATATATATATATATATACATTTATATACATATATATACGTATATATATACATATATATATATGCATAAATATACATATATATATATATATATGCATATAAATATTCATAGATATACACATATAGACATATATATACAGCAGTAAAAGCTGGTGGCGTTACCACTGTACCAACGTGGCACGCATATGAACCGGTTTCAAATCAAAAATTAAAAATAAACTAAGATGAATGTATTGAATATTTAAAAATATTTTTTGGCAATTTTGACCTATGTTTGACCCCTTTAAAAACAATTTAAACCGGCTAAAACCCATAAAATAAATGCTCGTAAAAATCATTTGCGACTTCGAAGGAGAAAAAGTTTGAAAATATGGAAACAGACAGACAGACATCTAGCCGTTTGTATATAAAATAACAAACGAAGATACAATGGATCAAGATAGACAGATAGATAGATAGATGGATAGATAGATAGATAGATAGATAGATAGATAGGTAGATAGATAGATAGGTAGATAGATAGGTAGATATGTAGACAGATAGATAGATAGATAGATAGATAGATAGATAGATATTAAACAATAAATCAGATGCGTGCATTGAATCTGAGGCTTTCGCGCTAAAAATTCAAAATTTCAAAATGAAGCATGACCGATTAACCGACAGACATAGATATTCAAGGACGTATCTAAACTTTCTCAGACTTGTGACGCGTAAGATTTGCCCCACTTTAAAAAAAAAAAAAAGAAAGAAAAATTCTTTGAGTGATTGATTGACAGATGATCGTTGCCGGAATCGATAGATTCACTGACGGAACTGTCAACTCTTGTCACAAACTGAAATGACTTTCGTTGCTTCGAAATTATAAGCATAGATCCATATCAGCAAAAACCGAACAGGGAGTCTCCGCGCGAAACCACATCACTATTTACACACACACACACACACACACACACACACACACACATACACATATATATATATATATATATATATATATATATATATATATATATATAATTCAAACACTAGTGTGCTTGAATATATGGTTAAGTGGAAGTTTTAGTCATTTAGAACTGTTTAAAATTTCACAGCTTACCCATTTTTCGACACAATTTCAAATAATTATTACAGTTTATAGATCAAATTCTCAAGTATATTGTGAAGTTTTTTTTTCAATTTTCATTCAGTAAAACAAAAGTTATGATGAATTTACTCGTGTTCGAAATCGTAAAAATTCGTAAGTAGGTGAGCGACGTTTTTATGACTGATTTCCATAGCAACCTAGTCGCTTAAGCGACTACCATTGCTACTAATTCGAAAAAAGAAAAACAAGTCACACAAAGAGAATAAAAGAATGAAAGCGAGATAATTGGGAGATTTTATTGAAAGCAGACGAGTACCATAAATTGTTATTACATATGTATTTATGGGGGCAAAAAATAAGATTGAAATTAAACAAATAACAAGTGAATTTATTGAAAGCCTGAAAAATTCATGGATTACATTAGAAAAATGCGAGCATGAAAAGTAATATAATGAAGCTTAAACATGGAAAATTACAGGACTAGTTGCTAAAACTGGAAAAGAAAATGACAAGATATTCTAGTTAAAATATAATAAATTTATAACCTAAAATATTGCAGCATTAAGATTATTTTAATTCAATTTATAACATTATATAATCAATTCTTAATGCTGCAATATTTTAAGTTATAAATTTATTATATTTTACTAGAATATCTTTTCATCCTCGCATTTTCTATTGAAATCTCTCTCTCTCTCTCTCTCTCTCTCTCTCTCTCTCTCTATATATATATATATATATATATATATTCATATACATATATATGTATGTGCATGATTTTTTACGTATCGAAAACTTTTATGTAAGTAAAAAATATATAACAAATTACATAAAAACGTAATAATATGCGTAAAATTATAAACTTTCGTAAAACATTATTATAAAAGATATTAAATAAAACTTGCATCTCGACAATAACGGCCAGTAAAAGCAGGAATTTGAATGCAACTAAGGCAACACTTAGCAGTTAGGAAGTGGACTTTATTTAAATACAGCAATTCCACACTCCTGCAATCACTAATAGAAACAACAAATTATTTTACACACACACACACACACTTATATATATATATATATATGTGTGTGTGTGTGTGTGTGTGTGTGTGTCTGTGTGTGTGTGTGTAAATATGCATGATTAAAAATCAATACGAACATTTTTATATCGTTTCTGTATTTATTTCCTATGTGTTAACGTGTAGGAATACAAAACGTCTTTTGACAAAAACAATAATGTTTCTTTTTCAACCAATCCTTCGATCTTTCTCAGTGTGAATGTCACTCTCTCTCTCTCTCTCTCTCTATATATATATATATATATATATATATATATATATATATATTTATATATATATATGTGTTTGTGTGTGTGCGTGTGTGCGTGTGTGTATACACAATATATATATATATATATATATTAATAATTGAATAGCGTGTGAGTTATTTATTTTTTATTGTCACATTTACATCTGTTTTCTTCCGAGTGACTGTCGTTTAATTGTTATGACCTTTCATTTCTTGTAATAAATAATTTTACCAAAATTTCTTCAAAGTGTTCGATTCGGTTTCGAGTATAGCTGATGGCACTCACATCATCTATTTCTTTTTTAAATAATTTTACCAAGAATTCTTCATTAGTTTACGGTTTCGATTATAGGTGAAGGTACTCAAGTTATATAGGACCCCTCCCCCCAACTTTATAGTTAAAAAATTGGCGATTTATAAAGGATCGGAATCGGTAACTCTATTATCGGAATCGAGGATTTAGATCGAAATCGGTAATTGTATCAGAATCGTCTAATCACTAATATATATATAATATATAATATATATATATATATATATATATATATATATATATAAAATCTGGACAAATTAAAATATATATATAATATATAATATATATATATATATATATATATATATATAAAATATATATATATATAAAATCTGGACAAATTAAAATATCATATTTAAGCGTACATTACGCCCGGGCAAAGTCGGGCATCCCTCGCTAGTCTTATATATCAATCTATTGATTTATCTGCATTTCTATCTATCATTCTCTCTCACTCATTCTTTCTATATATGTACGATAAATATGAACGTTTTATTTGTTTTACATGAGAATTTGCATGTCGCTACACGTTTATGAGGTTGTTTCGGTCAGTCAGTTACAAGTAACTAGAGAGATCTTCAGGCGATAATACAAGAAAAGGAAGGAATAAAATGAAGGTATATAAAACGGAAAAATGTTTTCTGTAAATAAGAATATAAATAATACGCTCTTATTTTCGGGATTTTTCCTTATCATAGAGCATTTTGCTGGAATCTCTTTTTAAAAAATATAACTAATATATATATATATATATATATATATATATATATATATATACATACATTATATATATATATATATATATATATATATAATGTAAAGCGTGCATTTGTTCGTAATCTATAATCTAAAATACTAGTGAACCGATTGCCTCGACATTTTATGATAGAGTTTTTATCTAATCCAAGCGTGTTTTTATATATTTCAAATTACAAAATCTTACCATATCCAAAACAAATTTTGGCCCTGTCGGTGGGGCATTAGAATACGCCGACTGCCCCCCTGCAGATGGTAAAAGTCCCTCAATGGGGGTCCTGGATATGACCTTAAACTATATCCAGTGGTGAGGCCCCAGTTTGTGGGCTTTGGGGAATGTGGAGCCACCCTTTAATTACCATTGCTCCCAGGTTCACTTTGATCCGGAGTGGTAGTACCTGTTAGGGTCCCAACTATAGGTTAAACAGAAACCGACGTGAAAACAAAAAAATATTCTCAAAATCTTTGGATTCGGCATTAAATAATCCGAAAAGGGTTGGTATGCCGTAAAACAAAAACAACCAACCAACCAACCAACCAACCAACCAAAACAAATTTTTTTTCGAAATCGTTTCTTTTTTACAAAACGCGACAACAATTCGCGACAAAAATTCGCGACAAAAATTCGTTTTTTTTTTTAATTTTCTTAACGATTGCCTTACTATTTTGTAATCTAAAATACAACTGGACCGATTGCTTCCACATTTTGATGTAGTATTTGCGTCGTACCCATACGTATTTTTATATATCTGTTTTTAATTATAACATTATACTTAATTTTTCGTTACTTATGCCATTACTTTTACGTTATATCTATTAATATTTTATTTCCATCATATTTGTTTGAAACGCGTATTCAATTGTTAACATTAATACCCCTAAAAACGATACACATGTAAAGAAATATGTCGCGCCGCCAACTGGAACACTTTTCACTAAGTGACCCCCCTCCCTCTAAATCAGCCCACACCGTCTCCCTAATTAGATAGCATCTTGGTACCACAAGTGCCATTTGACCGTATGAGGCCAAGTGAAACAAACGACCACCATGCTTTTTAGCCTCGAGTATCCAAGAAAAAAAAACCAAAGCTAAGTAAAAATTCCTAACTGTTCGCATATAATTTAAAGCTAATATTCTTTCCATTTTCAGGCATATTGTAACCGATAACTTTTCTTCACTTAAATAGACTATTTCGCCGCTTACAATGCCATGTCACTTAATTAATAAGTCAATGCTATAGTAAAGACAAACTCGGTAAAAAAAGAAATTATGCTAAGTTATTTAGAGGACATGAAAACTTTATTTAAGTACGATACTTAATATAATCAGCCATCGAAAAAAAAAAATTAAAATTTTTTTTTTTTTTTTTTTTTTTTTTTTTTTTTTTAAGAAAAAAAATAAAAAGTTATAAACATCAGTGACCCCCCCCCCCTTGCTTGTACACGTCCATTTCCTTTCCGGATCCCTGCTCCGAACTTATGCTCGTGATCCATCATCTCATCTGAAGATGAGGGGCTCTTATGCCTTACACAACAATTTATCAGTCTATACTATTGTCTATAAACTGATATCATCAACAATTAGATAAGCTGTTTTTAAATTTCCCCTCTTGACAAAATTGCAAACCGGAATGCAAACGGATTTTCCTTTGCGTTAGAGGATTGAACTGAAGCAGTATACTTAATATGTACAATACGTGCGTACTAAACTAAACCACCTTTGTTACCTATATAAAATCGCCTATACTGAATCCTCATCGGCTCAAAGCTCTCTGTATCCCCAGACTCTTAATTTCTCAAATCTTATATCACCAAGACATCCTTCTTAATTGATACAAGAATCCTCCTGAGCAGTTCAACATCCAGTGATCATATATCCAATCCTCATGAAACTGCTTATATCACCCTGAATATTACCTTAAATCTTTATTCTATCCCTAAGCAAAGTAGAACACCTAATAACACTCTAGTCAACTACTTTTAAAATTAGAAAAACCCAGTTTCAATATTAGAAGTACATCGTCCCTCACCTTGACTACGGACTTTTGCAATAAGTCATGAAACTATTGTACCTAAAATTCCTCTCCAAACTACAAAATACTGCTGCTTGTATACTAAGCAAGTACCTCCTATAGATACTTTACCTCCAAGATGACTGCCTTGTCTGTTTTGCATGACAAACCTTATTATTTTTTACTTAAATTCTCTTTCTCCTGATCACTAACAAATCAAATCTGCTCTACTTCCTAAGTTGACACTAAACAAATCCGTCTCCCGTAACTTAGATGGGTCCTTGCTCTCCGCCCTTGACCTTAACAAACTCGCAAATCGATACCCATTAACACCTAAAATTTCCTAGGCATGCTCCCGATTATAACTCCCAACCCATAACCAAGCTTCTAAGTAAATACTTACTAGCCTTAGTCCAATACATTGACTTAAAGTAATCTATAATGAACAGTAACCGTTAATATCTCTTTATTAAGAGATAGTATTGCAATAATTATTACACAAACTAAACCGGTACTCATTGAAATAAAAACTTCCGGATATTAAGAGAAAGGCGAAGTCATTCTCCTTAGTTGTAGTCTAAAGGCAACTTACTCAAATTGTCTAAAATTCCATGCATTCGTATACAATACTACTTATCCATCCATCTATACTTTTACTATACTTACAGAATATGCAATAACCTATATCTATCAGGTATAACTGTACTCCATTTCAAATGTTCTCTTGTCTCTATACTGAACATATCTAATCTTTCAGTCTTACTAAATGTCCGGTTTGGGCACCAAATCAGAATTTCTAATAGAAAGTAGATCATACTCTAGCACTTTATCCTAATTCCTAAACCTACTAAACCATATCTAACCATACATTCCTAAACCTACTAAACCATATCTAACCATACATTGCTAAACTTACAAAACTATATCTAACCATACATCAACTCGACTCTCTCGATCCAATACTGTAGCAAATTTAACTGCTTCCACTGCATGAATTTTTACGTATGCCCTCTCTCAGTATAAATGAAAATGGACAGCATAATAATGCCCTTTTTAAACCACACTTGAGGAGTGAAAATCTTCTGTAGAAGCTAACCTAAATGCCCGATTTTCCAGGAGATATTAACCTAAATAACCAATAAATATTAACTACCCATGCGGGGTCGCAGAAATACCTGGATTAGGACCCAGGCGCGGGGCGAACCCCCTCGGAGCTGATGGACCCGTAGGTCTTCCCAGGCCATCCGTCTAGGAGAAGGAAAACTCTGAAACTAAACCTAGGGGAGGGAGGCCTCTTCAGTCCTGGACGACAACCTTCCTAGAGCTGGTGACTCAAACAAATCACCGGTTGGCAAACCTAAACTGCTTAAGGAGGAGATAGACTCTGTCTATCGCTCGGCTTTCATACTCCTTCTTTGCCTATTGGCCAGGCGTAGAGGTACTATCACAGGGACTCGCTTGAATCACCCAGTGGTTGACCTTGTTTCCTGACTAGGGTAATGAACGCCGCTTTTCCCCACTCCTGCCACATCCCATCCCCCTAAACTGGACACAGTGGGGTGCTTCAGTGCCATATATGTCAGTGCAGTTGGACTGGGCTGGCTTTGCCTAATGGATTGAGGGTACCGGATTGACAGTTCCTGGCTGCTGTTTCCGACTGATAGTACAGGAGCCCTAACTCTTTGGTAGCGCTTAGAGCGGCTGCTCCATCAACAGTTGTAAAATATCGGGATGTTTGTAGTGCCATGTCGCGCATGGAAAGGGACCCTGCACTCATCCCCGGTGGGCTTTCCCGAGGCCACAATCCTGTGGGTGAGGACAGCTGATGGTCTACTTGTATTGCATGTCTGGTATTCTGCACAACTACTTGTCCAGCACCCCCTCACTCATCCACCCTAACTGAAACTTTTAAATAAAATAAAATGAAATGACAGCTCAAGCAAAAGTTACGTTTAAACCAGGACCAAACTCAAAGAAAACCAACCTGCCTCCTCCCTTGAGGCTTGCATTTACTAATATCCGCGGGCTTAGAACTAACTTAGATGATGTTGAGTCATTTCTCCTTGTAAACACCCCGGATATCTTAGCATTAAGTGAAACTAACCTTCACTCCTCCATACCCTCTAACCACTTTAACATGCCTGGTTATCTCCCACTCTACCGTAAGGACTCGGACAGACATATGCATGGACTTGGAGTCTATATTCGAAACACCCTCCCCCTAACTAGAGAAATAAAACTAGAATCAGAGGGCCAGGCCTTTATGTGCTTCAGACTAAATATGCAACACAATATTAGCTACTTATATTTTCTCTACTGCTCTCCCTCAAACCAAGACTGTACCCTAATAAACAAAGTCTCAGACAGCATAGATATAGCACTCTCCCTCGATACTAGCGCACAAATACATGTATTTGGTGACTTCAATGTCCACCACAGTAACTGGCTAGGATTCTCAAATCACACAGACGTAGCTGGTAGCGCCACATATAGCTTCTCTATATCTCATTCCCTATCTCAGATGGTTACATTTCCGACACGTTTCCCAGACCAGCACGATCAACATGCCTCACTTCTAGATCTCTTTCTGACAACAGTTCCCAATGACTGTACAACAAATGCCCATAGCCCACTCGGGAATGCTGATCACGCTGTGATAATGGTAGAAATCAGCCTAAATTCTCGCCCTAAAACTGAAGACCCACTACTCAAAACAACGAGGTATTACAAAAAGGCTGATTGGGAAGCCATCAGGGAGCTCATCAGAGATGCCCCATGGCAAAATATCTTTACTCTTCCAGCGGAACAGTGTGCAAATGAGACAACTGAATGGTTCAAAACTGCTATTGAAGCACATGTTCCCGCACGGAAATACTATAGCAAGCCCCACTCCCCCCAATGGTTTACTTCTGCTTGTGCAGCTGCCATTTGTCAAAGGCAGCATGCGTTCCGCAGATTCAACCGACATAAGTCCAGCTCAAATAAACAGAAGTTTATAGAAGCTAGAAATAATTGTAAGAGAGTGATAGACACAGCTAAGTCAGATTACTCTGAAACCACCAGAAAGCGCATCGAAGCACAGAAATTAGGAACCCGGGATTTTTGGAAAATCTACAACAGCGTAGTTAATAATGGACAGTCAATTATTCCCCCACTAACAAACAATCATGAGGTTGCTTGCACGGCAACTGACAAGGCTAATCTGCTTGCCAGTCGGTTTGCCTCAAACTCCACACTGAACTCGGTACACCACTCACTCCCTGATTTTCCTCTGCGAACAGACGCCACACTTGACGACTTGAAAATCACCCCTTCTCAGGTACATGCTATTATAAAAAACCTAGACACCTCTAAAGCATGTGGACCAGATCTCATCCCGGCTGTGCTATTAAAAAAATGCTCTGCCGAGGTTGCTCCAGTTCTGTCCAAACTTTACAATAAATGCCTTAACGAATCTTGTTTTCCCGACTGCTGGAAAACCGCCTCTGTGGTACCAGTCTTCAAGAATTCTGGTGAAAGAACTGACCCACTAAATTATCGCCCCATTAGCCTCCTCCCGCTTTTCGCCAAAATATTTGAGTCCTTAGTTAATAAAGCCCTAGTCCAGCACCTAACAGCTGCTAAACTCTTGACTGACAAACAATATGGATTCAGGCAAGCCCGTTCAACAGCAGATATCTTAACTGTAGTTTCTGAACGTATATACCGTTCATTGGATAAAACAGGGGAGGGTAGAGCGGTGGCCCTTGATATATCTAAGGCTTTTGACAGGGTATGGCACGATGGTCTTCTAAGGAAAATTAGATCATATGGAATCACTGGAAGAATTCATAACGTAATTAAATCCTTCTTAAGTAATAGAAAAATCAAAGTTGTCCTCGACGGACGTACATCCAAACAATATGACATAAATGCGGGAGTGCCTCAGGGGTCTATCCTTGGACCTCTATTGTTCCTGATATTCATAAACGACCTCCCTGATAATATTGTTTCGGAGATGGGTATATTTGCCGATGACACCACTCTCTATAACAGATATGAGGGGAAAACAAATGAACACATATCCAAGAAAATGGCAGAAACACTAGAGGATGACCTCCAATCCGTAGTGGAATGGGGACAAAAATGGTTGGTCTCATTCAATGCTGCTAAGACTAAGCTTGTTTCCTTCAATAACTACAAGAAACCTTCTCTACCACCAATAGCAATGGCCAAGAACACATTGCCTGAAAGTACTTCTTTTAAACTCCTCGGCCTAACGTTTACAGGGAATATGAACTGGAATAGATACATTGAGAGCATTGCCAAGGCTGCTGCAAGGAAGGTTGGCTCCCTCTACCGTGCTAGAAAACTACTTACGCCTGCCAGTATCCTATACC
>NC_136525.1:39949964-39982464 GCF_053919585.1 Euprymna scolopes
TATCGACCCGTTTTTGTTGACGTTTCCAACATGGGCCTACAAATGACAAGACAGCCATGACAGAACCTTCGAATGTGCCATACAATTTTCGGATCCGTGTCAAGGGTATCGATGAAGTGGTGGCGCCCGACACAACAGTTGCAAATCCATACAAGGAGAGAGAAGCGGTTTAGGTGAAGAATCCACGGGGAAGATTTCCGACGCAGTTTGGCACAGGAAAACAAAATCAATAGCCAACACTCGATCTCAATTTACGTTGAATAACTTTGTAAAAAGTGATATTCTCCTGAAGGTTGAAGGTTCAATCCTCAGTGTGTGCGACTGAAAAATACAATTGTGAATAACTTAGGGCCTCTATTCAGTCATGGCTGACGGAGCAAGACCACGCTACCCCCCCATGAAGTATATAAAGAGTTCCGCTCCAAATTTCATCCAAATTTCCAAGTTCGACAGAAACATTCCCGAATTCGACAAGATACACCTGAAGAAGGTTGGGGGTTATATCGACCGAAATGTTGTGAAAATCACACTAAAGATAAGAATAGTAGTCCGATGAATCCAAATAATAAAAATAATTACTAAATAATAAAAAATATTAAATAATAAAAATAAATATTAAGTAATAAAAATATTAAATAATAAACATGAATATTAAAAAATGAAAATAAATATTAAATAAAAAATAAATATTAAATTGTAAAAAATATCAAAAAATAAAAATAATTTTAAATAATAAAAATAAATGTTAAATAATAAAAATATTTAATGATAAAAAATGTAAAATAATAAAATGAAATATTAAATAATAAATATAAATATTAAGTAATAAAAATAAATATTAAATAATAAAAATAAATATTAAATAATAAAAAAATATTAAATAATAAAAATAAATATTAAATAAAAATAAATAAATATGTAATAATAAAATAAAAATTAAATAAGAAAAAATATTAAATAATAAAAATAAATATTAAATAATTAAATAAATATGAAATAATAAAAAATATTAAATATTAAAAATAAATATAAAATAATAACAAAAATATTAAATAATAAAAATATTAAATAATAAACATAAATATTAAAAATAAATATTGAATAATAAAAATAGATATTTAATAATAAAAGATATTCAATAATAAAAATAAATATTAAATAATAAAAATAAATATTAAATAAAAAAATAAATATTAAATAATAAAAGTAAATATTAAATAATAAAAATAAATATTAAATAATAAAAATAAATATTAAATAATAAAAAATATTCAATAATAAAAATAAATATTAAATAATAAAAATAAATATTAAATAACATAAATTATTAAATCATAAAAATAAAAATAAAATAATAAAAATAAATATTAAATAATAAAATAAATATTAAATAATAAAAATAAATATTAAATAATAAAAATAAATATTAAATAATAAAAATAAAAATTAAATAATAAAAACAAATATTAAATAATTAATTAAAATATTGAATAATAAAAATAAATATTAAATAATAAAAATAAATATTTAATAATAAAAATAAATATGAAATAATAAAAAATATTACATAATAAAAATAAAAATTAAATAATAAAAATAAATATTAAATAATAAAAATAAATATTAAATAATAAAAAAAATATTAAATAATAAAAAATATTCAATAATAAAAATAAATATAAAATAATAAAAATAAAAATTAAATAATAAAAATTATTAAATAATAAAAATAAAAATTAAATAATAAAAATAAAAATTAAATAATAAACATAAATTATTAAATAATAAAATAATATTAAATAATAACAATACATATTAAATAAAAAAATAAATATTAAATAATAAAAATAAATATTAAATAATTAAAAATAAAAATTAAAGAATAAAAATAAAAATTAAATAATAAAAATAAATATTAAATAATTAATAAAATATTAAATAATAAAAATAAATATTAAATTATAAAAATAAATATTAAATAAAAAATATTAAATAATAAAAATAAATATTAAATATTAAAAAATATTAAATAATAAAAATAAATATTAAATAATAAAAATAAGTATTAAATAATAAAAATAAATATTAAATAATAAAAATAAATATTAAATAATAAATATTAAATAATAAAAATAAATATTAAATAATAAAAAATATTAAATAATAAAAATAAATATTAAATAATAAAAATTAATAGTAAGTAATAATAATTGCGATTGACATCAAATAATTTTTAAAATAGTCACAGAAGTCGGATTTTTCGTAAAGTTCCACCTCTTTGTTTTACTCCCTTTTACATAAAACTAAATATAGCCCACATTCGAACCTTTTATCTTTCATAAAGGATGTGCGCCCAGCGTGCTGACATAATTACATAATCAGTGACGAAATTACTTCATCAGATGACGAAGCTCCACTGCTGTACGAACAAACAGATGAAAAAGCTTCTCAGAAGATGATGCACCTAAGGATCCAGAGCAGGAAGACTTTAGTGATGCGAGAGACGGAGACATCACTGAGGAAGTTTCTGAGCCTGTACCAGTAAGGCGAACTACCGGGAGAATACAGCCTGTCCAACATTGTCATTTGTGCGATCCCGAGATTACGGAGGAGTGTGACTAGCATGCGCAGATGCGTACAAATATTGTAAAGCGGTAGAAAGAACCGACTTTCTGAGTAGCAGAACGGGATATAGATCTAATGAATGGACTCCAAGAATGATTTGATGAGAAAGAAAGCCCAAACGGTTTTAACATCGACTTCTCGTCAAGAATAGAGACATCCATTAAAATTGCATGAGGGAAAAGGGGCACATCTACGATTGAAAGATACGAACTGAGTTCAACAGGATTGAAGAGTCATCTATATATTGTTATAGAAGAATATGCCATTCTGTGTGTTTTTTTAACATATCTAACCCTACTTTATAATTTACATAGGAATAATTTTGGTTTTTCTATCGCCAATGATTTAGAAATAGCATCTCGTTGATCCGTCATTTTTATATACTTTTTATAGAAATCGCTCTAGACAGGTCATAAATCCACTTAATGCAAAAAAATATAACTTCTAAATAAAACACTAGTCTACGCTAAGTGTTAGATGCAGAGATTCGAATCCAGAAAACAGCAATTCTTACCACTTTGTCAGAAACATGGCCCATGTTATGTGAGAATTAAATGAAGTCGTAACTGAGAGTTGCGAGACTGTTGAAAGTAAACCGAATATCCGCTGTTATATGGATAGCTTTTGACGCTTGAAAACGGCAATTCTCACCCACTGTCAGAAACACCGCTCATGGAATGTGAGGAAAGATGAGTGTAAGTGAGTGACGGTGGTAGGATGAATTTGTTAGAGAGAGTTTACTTTACTACTTCCATTAAATGTAACCGATTTTTACAGTGGACTCTCACCAGACAGAATATAGGAAACTGTGATCAGCGAGATCCTTGATATGTAATAACCCTATAACATACGGCAGATGTCGTGATTCAGTTTGTGAATGATACGGCTGCACCAAATGTATACAGGTGCAGTCCTATAAACGTCAAAGTCGGAGGGGAAAAAATGAGTTCATTTTATTTATATAGAGATTATGTATTCAATTGGAAGACGAATTTAGAATCAAGATAAGATGTGGGAATAATAACAAATGGATGATGTGAAAACCATCAAGTGATGACGTAATATATTAGAAAGATGGTTTTAGAGTATTATTAGTTGGGTAGGACAGTGGAGCATCGCATTTGGCTGAGTCAGGCATGAAATGAGGTAATCCATTCGAGATAAGTTGTAGGGTTTTGGTTGGTTGTTTTTGTTTTACGGCATATCAACCCTTTTTAGGTTATTTAATGTCGAATCCAAAGATTTTGAAGAAAAAGTTTTTAATAGAATTTTTTTTTTTTTTTTTTTTTTTTTCAAGTCAATTTCTATTCAACCCATAGGTTGAATAGAAATTGATACAACAGGTACTACCACCCCGGGTCACAGTAGACCTGAGAGCAATGGCAATTAAGAGGTGGATCCACACTCCCCAAAGCCCGCAAGCTGGGACCTCACCATCAGATGTAGTTAAAGGTCATATCCAGGACCATAAGTTGTAGGGGATGCGAGGTAAAGAGTTAGACAACGATGAAATTGCAACCCCAACAGAATAATTGAATAATTATAGATTTTGAAATCATCAACTTTGTCCTTTGTTCCTGTTTACAATGCCTCCCCACGAGACAGAGTTAGACACCAGGGTCGTGTTTTAACGTGGAGAAAATGAACAAAAGTTAAACATTGTCTCAGTCGTGAAGGACGTCTCCTCAACTGACAGAGAACAAGAAATTGAAGTGCAGCATCTGAAGAACAGATACTACACTGTGATCTCGGCCAAACACGATAACAAAATGTATGCTGGTTGTATATATGTTACGCCCCCCCCACACACAAACGAGACGTTATGTACACCCGAACACTTTTGTTATGCATACACCTAAAAATATTGCAAATTCCAGGTTAGCAAAGAACAAAGAAAATACCGTGTCGGACTTGCCCATATATATTGACTTCTGATGGCACAAAGAAAGAAGAGACCAAAAAAGCGGAGAGAGACGCACGAGAGATAGCACTTAAGTTATTTACTTTTAATAAATAATTTTATCAAGAATTCTTCATAAGGTTTGGTTTCGGTTTGGATTTTAGCAGAAGGAGCAAAAAGTTTGTGATTCGGTTTCGATTCAAACTGATGAACCCAAGTCATATAAATATTTTTTTTTTTTGAAATCGCAACTTTATAACATACAAAATTCGATAGAACATTAGCTCTTTAATAATATATACGAAATCTGCAGGAATTAAAATAATATATTTAAGCGTATTTTACGACCTGGCTACGCCGGGCGTCCCTGCTAGCTTAGATGAATACTTTTGCAGTTTTAACAAAAGAGCTACAATAATATCAGTGCGTTTCCATTTACACTGAACATCTACAGAATACCAACATCAATATATTGCATATGAATGAGTCCCCTGTGGAATTTCCACAGGTCCCGCTAGTATAACATAACACATAAAAACAACAACGATTGTTCAAACAATTCAGAAATTAGTTCAAACAAAAACATAACATTTTCAAATAATACTTTCTAGCAATCATGACGCTCTGTCAAAAAAAAAAAAAAATTGAGACCTTTGTGCCTAAAGGTCTGATGTCTTGGTTCTTTTTCACGACAATTTGCCTTAACGACCGTTTTTGAGATTTATTTTTTAATGTCATAAACTAAGTTAAATTAAAATTAGACAACTGGAGACATATATATATATATATATATATATATATATATATATATATATATATATATATGTGTGTGTGTGTGTGTGTGTGTGTGTGTGTGTGTGTGTGTGTGTGCGCACGTGTGTGTGTTGGATCGATTAATAAAAATCGGAAATTTTGGGGTTTCGGAATGGGAAAATATTGTGCCTATTTACCGATGCCAACAAGGATTCTTTTAATTGGCTTTTTTTCATTTGATTGTCTTTAAAGGTAGTGAATATCTATTGACTTTAATGTATTAGTAGAACTAAAATCGATAGATCATCCCTCACAAGTGTAATATTCCATTTAAGAAAATATCTGCACAATTAACTAGTGTTTTTACGGTAATCGTGAAAAATAACAACTTCATAGTTAAATATGTAGAAATTTAGAAAGAATCGGAATCGGTAATTGCATCGGAATCGGTAAAAAATACCTGGAATCGTCCTATCCCTAATATATATATATATATATATATATATATATATATATATATATATATATATATATATATATATGAATGAGATGTAACGCAAAGGTTTAAAGCATAATTTAACACTAATAATAAGACAGTCTCTGACAGTTAAAGATGCAATTCTTATTACCAGCAATTATAACTAAAAATAAAAATTTTCTTCTTTTTTTTATTTGACTAAGGATAAAATATAGTATTTGTTTTTGATATTGAGCCAGGGCGATGCAGATAAACGTATAGCTGTACACACACGCATATTCTCGATATATTTTTGATCTACATTCTTGTGTCCCATGAAAATCAAGTGAATTGTAATATCACCGAAAACCAAGAAAGGCTTACATTTCAGGTCGGGAAGAATGTAATATTTTTTTATTATTTATATTTCTTAAATGTCAGTTGCTGTCTATATAAAATAGTGAAAATAAATTAGCGAGAGAAAGAGAGAGAAAGACAGAAGCGAAGGGAAGGAAGAAGACCGATGCCCCCCTTGCCAAACTTTCACAAGAAACACTCATCTAGCTGAAAACACTATCAATAATTCCTCCACTCTTTATCTGTGCCTAAACATAAACGTAGATTCCATGAACAAAGTGTCTTTCTTTAAGTAGCAGGGGCGTTGTCATCTAATCAAATCAATAACTTAATGCAAAAACAACAATTCTTCGAATGGCATATGCACATTAATTAACCTTGTTATGATATCCCATGCACGTAAGCAGGAATATTTATTGTGATACAAAAGATAACGAAATATTGTCTTTGAATGTTTGTTTTGTTCGTAGTTTTTTCATTTTTCATTTTTTTTTTCTGTATTGCTACTAGCTTTTATAAATACACAGATTCTTGGTTACCAAGCAATGTTTCTCTCTGAGTTATATATATATATATATATATATATATATATATATATATATATATATACATATATATATATATCCTTCACCGGACTATCCATTCAAGTGAAATCTTTTTATCATTTTTCTTTTACCTCCTATTCCCCTTACCTCACCCTTTTTTTTTTTTTAACCAAGTAAGATCTGTGACTTACTTGTAGTTTCATTAAATACTTTTATATGCAAAATCCGATCCCGCATTTTGCTAATTCCTGCCCTCTGATGAGAAGGAGAGTATTTCTTCGAAACTCCGTAGATTAAGGACTATCCACTTATCTTGTGCTTCCTTTTTTAAAATTAAATATGTTTTTAACTCTTTTTCAAGATGTCTTTTAACATGTTTTATTAATCATTTGTTCATATTATAAGCTTTATTTCCTTTTCGGTTTTATTGAGCTTTTACATCTGGTTGAGATTACCTTACTTGTAAATATTAAATCTTTAATATTTATAATATATTTTAAGTTTACCATTTTGATTACCTTGGTAAACTTATTGTAATTTTTTTTCATATATATATATATATATACATATACATATAATTATTTTTTACTATAAAAACTAAACGCCTACAGACACTAGTGTTTCATCCTTTCGGGAATCTTCAGTGCAAGGTGTCACGATTAATACCAGTCGAACGATTCGAACCCCGCAACACGAGACATCTCTGGCTCGATTAGCGATAACCTAATCCATTCGGCTACCATTAACCGAGTGAAATAATGGTGAATTTAAACATCTTAATTTTAAATGTTCATTTACGTCAGTCAGACAGTGATCTAATCGTTATACGATGATCTATGCATATATACATATGATTTATATATATATATATATATATATATGTATATTTCTGTGTAAATATATTTTCTTATAATATATACCAACCCTTATTTAAGAAGCTTAATGTAATTACAGAGCAATATACCGAATAAATGACAAAAGACTATATTCCAAAGTTCATGATGTTCCTTTAAATCGGTTGACATTTTCAATTGTAAATATTAACTGAATTAAAGGAATAAATTATAAGATAGTCAACATCATTAACTTTGGAATATAGTCTTTTGTCATTTATTCACTATATATATATATATATATATATATATATATATATATATATATATATATATATATATATATATTCCATGAACAAAGCTTCTTTCTTAGAACTGCACGCCTTTAGAATTATCTTTCGTTTTCCTGCTTTCCAGCTGACTACAAGTCCAGCGTAAACAAGTTATTGATGAGCCGTTCGACTTAAGTTAACAAAGTTACCGAATTTCCATTATTAACGATTACTAGTTTGTACAATTGACTACTGTACACTCTTAACCCTTATCCTCGAGTGACCTCTGGGCCTTGATAAGTGGTGATGCTTATGTAAAAAAAAAGACCGAGTCGTACACTGTGATTGACATTTCTCCGCCGATCCTGCTGCACTCACACAAACCCACACTTACAGCTAAACGCAGCTGTTATATTCCATCTCTCTACCCCCCCTCTCTCTCTCTTTCTTTCTTTCTTTGCCGTTGGGCAAAAGTTAATTGTAAATAAGCTCCTATGTGTACAAATTCTTCCGTGTTGATCTTGAGAACTGTCAGGTGAATATATAATTTCAAAATCATTTAAACAAATGCAAACTAATAACGCAACAACATGCTCTGGGGCTTTTCTGTTCTCGGTTAGTGAAAAAGTCCTTCTAGACTGGGGCTGTTTTAAAAAAGTGTTCTAGTCCAAAGTTCCTCTTTGGAAAGCTGGATTTTCTCATATCAGGAACCAACCTTGTGTCTAACTAATGTTAACTTCGAATGTCAAAAGGAGGAGTTCTGACGATGAACTCTCAGGATAATTTATAACATGTAAAATCTTTGTTGTTGTTTTACGGCATATCAACCCTTTTCAAGTTATTCAATGCCAAATCCAAATATTTTAAAGAATTTTTTTTTAATGGAATATATTTGTTGTTTTCAAGTCGGTTTCTATTTAACCCATAGTTGGGACCCTAACAGGTACTACCACTCCGAGTCAGAGTGGATCTGAGAACAATGGTAATTACAGGGTGGCACCACACTCCCCAAAGCCCGCAAGCTGGGGCCTCACCACTGGATATAGTTTAAGGTCATATCCAGGATCTCTTTGTTTGGATTGATGAATAAACCACACACACTCATCGATTCCAAATATATAAAAGAAACACTTCCTTCTTTCGTCATTGTTTATCTTGACGATCCCATTTATTTTTGTTGCTTTTATGATTTTATTTAGTAAGTCGTTTAGAAGTCACGAAATTTGTCTATTGTAATTGACTTCAAAGCCATAATATAAAGAGTATGATACTTGAGTGCAAGGAATCTTCAATAGAAATGTGTGTGTGTATGTCTCTATAGAATATTATACTAGGTGTCCGTACCTGGCATCGCCCGGGTGGGTAGGGAATGTAGCAGTAGTAGAAAGAATAAAGCGAGTGATATTTGAGGTTAATGGATCTTTTTTGGAAATTGTATATATATATATATATATATATATATATATATATATATATATATATATTATTATTAACTTTTATTTATTGCGGACCATTATCCTCATCTTTTTCTTAGTTGTTTCACGGCGTTTCGGCCAACTATTCCTTTGGCCTTCGTCAGGTGGTAACCGCGACGGATAAGAACTCTGAATCTCCTGACCATGGCGCAGTTGATAGAGACGTTGAATCTCTGCGGTTCCAGGTGAGAATTGTCTGAAAATAGCGGTTTCAATCCTACTCCACTCCTGATCTTAAATGGAACACGTACATCAAATCTGTTGCCAAGGCCGCTGGAAAAATGGTTGGATCTTTCTATCGATCCGGTAGATATCTCACTGCTGAATCTATTCTCTATCTATATAAGAGCCAGGTACGTCCAAGAATGGAATATTGTTGCCACATATGGACAGGAGCTGCTAGAAAGGACTTGTCCTGCCTTGATAGAGTTCAAAATAGACTTCGTAGCCTCGTAGGAGATGTCCTTTTCTCTTCCTTGCAACCTCTATCTCACAGAAGAGATGTTGCAAGTTTGTCTCTGATGTATCGTTATTTTCATGGAAGATGTTCAACTGAGCTTCAATCTATGGTCCCCCCTCGACAAACCTTCACAAGAAACACTCGTCTAGCTGTACACACTATCAATGATTCCCCCACTCTTTATCTGTGCCTAAACCTAAACGTAGATTCCATGAACAAAGCTTCTTTCTTAGAACTGCACGCATATGGAATTTCTTCCGTTTTCCTGCTTTCCGGCTGACTACAATATGGTTGTGTTCGAGTCTAACGTAAATAAGTTCTTGATGAGCCGTTCTATATAAGTTATCAAATTTACCAAATTTTCATTGCTAATGATTACTATATTGTCCAATGTCTACTGTGCACTCTTTAACCCTTATCCTTGAGTGGCCTCTTGGCCTTGATAAGTGGTGATGCCTATGTGAAAAAAAAAAAAAAGCCGGCCAGAGGCTTACTTTGCCAAAAACGTGATTAGACGACAACAACTACGGAAGGCAGTGGATGCAGTCAGGAGATTCAGAGTTCCTATCCGTCGCGGTTACCACCTGACGAAGGCCAGAGGAATAGTTGGTCGAAACGTCGTGAAACAATTGAAAAAAAAGATGAGTATAATGGTCCGCAATAAATAAAATTAATAAAACAATACTCACCTCAATGATGAATTCCAATTAAATAATATATATATATATATATATATATATATATATATATATATATATATATATATATATATATATATATATATATATCGGTATGTTGAAATGCGAAAGGATCTTTTCAACTGGCCGACATGTTTATACTTCTTTCTGCGCATGATCACATCAAATTCATTTCCTCAAGTGTGTTAATATTTAGACTCCATTATTTTTGTCTCGATAGTAACATCAGTAGAGAGCGCTGCTGGGACGCGAAATGTTTTGGTTTCGGTTTCGATTCTAGCTGATGGCACCAAGTCACTTTTAAAAAACAATAGCCGTCGTGTTTTACATACATAGATGCGAATAGCTGCATGATTTTAAATATATTTAAATGGCGTCAAAGGATGAGAGTTCATATAGAAACGTTATTTTAATTTGAATAAAATTAAATACGCATCAAGTGCGTTTGAAAGCCAAATCACAACGTAATATTAGGAAAATAAACAAATATTTTACTTGTTTGAAATTTATCCCAATTATATTTCAGAGGTATACTCCATCTTCAGTATGTTGTTTTGTTTTCTTTTTTTCCTTTTCTTCTTCTTTGCCATGTTGTAAATTTTGAGAAAGAAGTCTATATGAACTCTCATCCTTGACGCGTTACCTACGAACAGTTCAAACATTTTAAAATACAACCGCTAGAAACAACGCGCGGCTCTTTACAAAGACTATGGCTCATCAAAGTTTTGTCTCATAATCCTCTTTGAAACTCATTAAATCTAATCCTCGAGCGGCTTTTGAGCATTGATAAGCGGTACACACTGCCTAACAAAAAGAGAAAAAAAGGCGATGGACGCAGTTACTGATTGCGCCACCTTTCTTCTTAAAAGTTTCATAATCCTCTTTGAAACTCATTAAATCTAATCCTCGAGCGGCTTTTGAGCATTGATAAGCGGTACGCACTGCCTAACAAAAAGAGAAAAAAAGGCGATGGACGCAGTTACTGATTGCGCCACCTTTCTTCTTAAAAGTTTCATAATCCTCTTTGAAACTCATTAAATCTAATCCTCGAGCGGCTTTTGAGCATTGATAAGCGGTACACACTGCCTAACAAAAAAGAAAAAAGGCAATGGACGCAGTTACTAATTGCGCCACCTTTCTTCTTAAAAGTTTCATAATCCTCTTTGAAACTCATTAAATCTAATCCTCGAGCGGCTTTTGAGCATTGATAAGCGGTACACACTGCCTAACAAAAAGAGAAAAAAAGGCGATGGACGCAGTAACTGATTGTGCCACCTTTCTTCTTAAAAGTTTCTCGACACAGACTGTTTTTATAGGGGTTATTTTTATAGGTTAACAAAGCCTTTGATATCCTCGTCTGCTATGACAAAACCTATCTACGTCCACGGCTATTTATATCGTCTCATACTTCGAGAGATGCATCTATAGGCTTCGTAAATAAAACAGCACGTCGGTTGCATTTACAAGAAATATTGTCCGCCATCTCCTTCCCCCCCCCTCCCACCTCTCACCTTCCCTCCGCCTTGTCTTCATGCCAGGCGTTTGACATGTTTTATTTGCCCTGCCAATCACCTGTCTCCATTGCAACTTGCGCCTGCGCAATACATCCTGACCATTTAGCGATTGCGTCAACACCGCTGAGATACGTAGCTCGAAGCGCAAACCTCCGCAAACAATATGGACGCCGCTGATAGTTGTCAGCCAGAGAACCGCAAGAAGCCGGCATATATCGTCGCTTACGGCCTACAAAAATCAAATGGCTTCTATCGCAGACAAATGGTAAACATAACTCGAGCTTTTATTTATATCTAAATTCATTCTGGATAGAAATTGGGCCTATTATTTTTATTTATATATATATATATATATATATATATATATATATATATATATATATATATATATATATATATATATGGATTTAAAGGTCATGAGGGTTTTTTTCAAGCATGAAAAACGATTTTATTGTTATTTTTTATATTTGAAGCAAGCGGACCTCTGTTCTTGGTCACAAAAAAGTATCGAAATGAAAAAGAAAAAGAAAACCTTTGAAAGAACTGGAAATTTGTAGCGTAGACAGCGTTCATTCCTAGCAATCATGTTCGAAAAAAGTTCACGTGAATTATTTTAGCCGTTTGTCGAAGAAGATTGTGCTCTTTAATGTTTTTTTTTTTTTAATGTTGCAACGTAAAAGCGTTTAATTCAAACGGCAAAAATTAGACGCAATTGATTTCAATATGTATAATGGAATAGAAATGAAATTGTTACACGGTAAAAATAATGTAATAGTTATGAATAATAATAATAATAATAATAATAATAATAATAATAATAATAATAATAATAATAATAATAATAATAATAATAATAAAAACTACTGAAGAGGTCAGAGTTAGAGACAATGTTGTTGTTGTTTTAATGGTGCGTAAATTCCGTCTCTCCCTCAATAAAGATTGGACGAACATAGATAAATAAATAAATAAATAAATAATAATAATAATAACAATAACAATAATAATAATAATAGTAATAATAATAATAATAATAATCAATAAAATTAATATTAGTTAATAATTAAATTAGAATACATATAGTCTCGGTCCTGAAGGAAAATTGTCTCAGTCCCGAAGGAATTCTGATACACAGACCGACGATAATATCAGAGCAGGTACTTAAATGTATGTGCTTTTTGCTCGAAAGTCACTCTGTGTGTATTGATAATAATGACAATATGTATAAAATAATAATAATAATAATAATAATAATAATAATAATAATAATAGTATAAATACTGATATTAATATTTAAACCATAGACCAATAGTAGTTTTTACATACAAGGACTCTCTTTCTGTCCCACACACACCTTAACCCAGTAATCATATGTTTCGACATGGAACATTACCTACTCAGGATCAGATTAAAAGAATATTTCAAAGACCACAACTACGACACACCCACCAACAATCCGCTTGCAGATACTAAGCAATTGGAAAAACTTAATGACTCTATTATGTGGACTCCATTCAGTGGATGACACCTGGACATAGACCTATATGCTAAAACAGCTAGAATAAATCTAGATGAATTTCTTCACAATAAAGACCATCTCAACAAAAACCAAAACCTTTCTCTTCAAGAACGACAAGCTATTCACACCCTAAAAATAACTATGATATCACAATCAAATCAGCAGACAAAGGAGGAGCCATAACCATAATGGACACCGTTAAATATATTGAGGAAGCGGAAACACAACTCAAAGACACGAATTTTTACAACACACTCTCGGAAGACCCAACATTCATCTATAAAATAGAACTCATGAATCTTATCAAAAAATCTTACTCCTTGTATCTCCAAGATAATTACTTCCCTCATTCCCACAAATCCTAAAGCAGCTAACTTTTACACTACTCCTAAACTACACAAACTTCACAAATTCATAACAAACACAGACACTATCACCACTACACCTCAAACTTTGGCCCCCAGCCCTGACAACATTTATGAACTAGTGAAATCCCTTAACATCTCACCCCTTGGTAGACCCATAATATCAGGTGTTGACACCCTAACAGAATATATCTCTGGATATATAGAAAAAATTCTAACCCCCTTATTACCCAACATCCCTAGCTATATTAAGGACACCACACATTTCTTCAACACTATTGGACCAATCGACAATCTTTCACAAGAAATTATTTTTGTCACATTAGATGTATCAGCTCTATACACTAACATCCCTCATGACGAGGGAGTAGAAGCCTGTAGAACATTCCTCCTTTACAACAATTTCCCCAACGACAAAATAGAAGACATTTGTAAGCTTATATACTTCATCCTCACACATAACAATTTAAAATTTAACAAACAAAATTATCTTCAAATAAAAGGAACCGCCATGGGCACTAAAATGGCCCCAAGCTATGCCAACATTTTTATGCATATGCTTTGAAAACTTACACCTCACCTCGTCCCAGTATTGCCGATACATTCATGATATTTTTTTCATATGGCCACATGGACTAACAAACCTTAAGAATTTCCACGAATACATCAATAATTCACATAACAATATAAAATTTACCATGGAACACGCATACAACTCAATCCCATTCTTGGACATCACTATCATATCCCATAACAATAGACTATTTACGTCCCCCTATATTAAACCCACTGACAATCAGACATTCCTCCACTTCTATAGCAACCATCCATAAATAGAAACACATATATACACACACACATACATATACATATATGTATATATATATACATATATATATGTGTGTATGTATATATACATATATATATGTGTATGTATATATATATATATATATATAAATGTCTCAACCAGATGTAAAAGCTCAATAAAACCGAAAAGGAAATAGAGCTTATAATATGAACAAATGATTAATGAAACATATTAAAAAGCATCTTGAAAAAGAGTTAAAAACATATATTTTAAATTTAATTTTAAAAAGGAAGCACAATATAAGTGGATCAGTTTATATATATATATATATATATATATATATATATATGTGTATATATATACATATACATATATATATCCATAGTCGCTATAAGTTGACTTGTTCATTTCAGTTGACAATTAGTTGTTTTTAGGTAGTTAAGAACAACGCATACATAAACATATATATGTACATTTCTACACATCCATATACAGACACATACGCACATACATATATATATATAAACAATTATATGCAGACATACCTGCATCTATATGCAGACATACATGCACATACACACAGGTCCTATACACGTATATATACTCACATATATACATAGACACACACACACACACACACACACACACACACACACACACACATATATATATATATATATATATATATATATGGTGACCCCAAAAAACAAAAGCTAAATGGAGACCATCTAGAACATATACTGTAGAATGGAGAAAAAAAGGCCAAAGACACTTGTGTTTTGATGTGATGTTTTCAATATAATAAACTAGTTATGACCAAAGTTTCATTTCATTCGGACAAAACACTAATTAACGGGGCCTAATTAGTGTTGGAGACCGTTTTTTGGGTCACCTTAGTATATATATATATATATATATATATATATATACATATACATATATATATATGTGTGTGTGTGTGTGTGTGTGTGTGTGTGTGTGTGGATGTCTATTTATATATGTGAGTATGTGTATGTGTATAGGACGTGTATGTATGTGCATGTATGTCTGCATATAGATGCGGATATCTGCATATAATTGTAACATGGGATATTGATTATTGATGAATTTTTGCGTAAGCTTTGTGATATGGTGTATGTAGTCTAGGAGGTCGGAACAGATGCGTTGTATTCGTATGCATGAACTGTAAATGATATATATTTTTTTAGGTTTAATGGCTGGTTGTTATAGAAATTGAGGAATGTCTGATTGTTAGTGGGTTTAATATAGAGGGACGTAGTATGGGATATGATAGTGACGTCCAAGAATGGGATGGAGTTGTATGAGTGTTCCATGGTAAGTTTTATATTGTTATGTGAATTATTGATGTATTCGTGGAAAATTTTCAGGTTGGTTAGTCCATATATATATATATATATATATATATATATATGTAGAGAGAGAGAGGGAGAGAGAGAGATCACAGCGAAACTCTTAAGTTCGCTTGAATAATAGAAGTTTTGAATCTAACGGCACATTTTACGGCTCAAAGCATTGTGGATACCGGCTTGTGAATCCGTCTTCGGGTCGGTAGTCTATCATCGGTGAGACCCATGGCTTAGTGGTTAAGTACATGTTAAAATGCACATGTAAAAGTGTAGTGTTGTCTCTTCCTTTTTTGCGACCGTGTTTTCTCTGATGCAAACATTTTTCCCAATTTTTTGGAATTGTTTTTTTTTTGTGTGTGCAATGGGCCTGATTATCCTGGTACTAAATAATCTTATATACCGCATCTTAACTTTAATAGCCCCAGCAGGTTGTATATGGTCTCAGTCGCAAAGGAAAATAATACCGTCGATACAACTTTTCTTTATAGAAGAATAAAGTATTTAATTTGTCATTTCACGTAGCCAAAACAGACACTCACTATCAGTACAGGCTAAGAATCTTACAAAATCCAATTTTCATTAGGAGTAAGGAAAGAGGGTAGACGTTCGCATGCACAGACACTCACTGCTCCACCTGGCCACGGTGGTTTCTTTTTTCTCCTCTCCTGTCTCTTCGTTTTCTCCTTGTTCCGATCCCTCCTGCACATTTTTACAGTTGCGTTCCCCTATGCAGAAACACATGGTTATTATTATGTCAATACCGTCTCTTTTTCGTGCATAAACTCTTCAGAAAACTTAGAGATTCTTTGCTTGGATGACAAAGAATGCATGACAATACACTGTTCCTATTTACTTGCCTCCCCACAAGGAGAGAGTAAGGCACAAGATCGGTTTTTAATGTGGGGAAATCCAGCTCCTCAAACAGGGACCATCTAGATAGGAACAAAAATAAAAATTACCCAAGTCTAGACGTATCTCCCCTCCATCAATCGAGTACGGAAACGGTGCCGCGTAGCATAAGAACAGATACTACACTTTGTTCCCAGCCACAATATAATATTTTTATAGAACACTCAGTGTATGATATTATATATATATATATATATATATATATATATATATATATATATATATATATATATATATATATATATAGTAATTTATAAAATATACATGGCGATTAAGCTACACTGAATATTCGGCGTTTCATCCACTCTAGGATTCGTCAGGCTTATAGGCGCATAAGCCTTACGAATCCTAGAGTGGAATAAACGCCGAATATTCAGTGTAGCTTAATCGCCATATATATTTTATAAGTTACTAACTAGCTCTACCCACGTATTGAGCACTTTTGAAGTAAATACTTAAAGTTTACGGATAAATCTATACTTTCACATGTTAAGTTTATGTGAGTAAATGAAGTAATTATATATATATATATATATATATATATATATATATATATATATATATATATATAAAAGTGAACGTGTCTGTCTGTGTACATTTCCCTACGCAATAACTCTGTCAATGTTTAGTCTACAAACTCGAAATTTGATACACAAGGTACTGAGATTTGGGAAAATCGATTGATCGGTTTTCGGCCAGAAATTTGGTTGTTAAGGTGTCGAAATTCAACGATTTAACCTTTGAGAACTCTACCAATCTCCTCCGTCAATTTTGGGTGTAAATTACTTGGACATGGATCTAACTTAATAACTTTATTTAAGCCCAAAACAATAAATTTTAAGGGGTCACAATAGGGGTCAATTTAAAAAAATGACCTTTTTTTGTTTTTTTGTTTTTTTGCTCAGCATTCGCCTCCAAACATCCGGGCAACGCCGGGACGAAATGTTAGTATATCTATAAAAGTGAACGTGTCTGTTTATCTGTCTGTCTGTGTGTCTGTCTGTGTGTGTACATTTCCCTACGCAATAACTCTGCCAATTTAAAGTCTACAGACTCGAAATTTGATACGCAGGTACAGAGATTTGGGAAAATTGATGTGATCGGTTTTCGGCCAGAAATTTGGTTGTTAATGGGTCTAAGTTCAACGATTTGATCTTTGAGAACTTTACCAAACTCCTCCGACAATTTTGGGTCTAAACACTTGAAATTTTAGATATAGGTTACTTTGACTTGGATCTAACTTAATAACTTGATTTGAGCTCTAAATAATAAATGTTAAGGGATCATAATACGGGTTAAATGTAAAAAAAATTTACCTCTGCGGTCTCTACCAAATTACTCAGACAATTTCCGGTTTCAACATTTGAAATTTTATATAAAGGGTATTCAGAGATAGGGCAAGCTTTTTCATCGGTTTGGGTCGAAAACTTTTAGTTTCCAATATATAACTGTATGTATGTATGTATGTATGTTTTCATGTCTACCCAATACTTTCGAGAGAGGCACCGGATTTTCTCAAGATCAGTATCGTTTTGAAGTTCGACCTTTCAGACAACAAATATCGAAAAAATTGGCTAAAACAATATCTTCACCTTAAACTTGGCACTTTTCTACAGGGGGGGGTCGCTTTTTTCGCTAATACTTTTGAAAGTCATCCTCTCTTTTCGATTGTCTAACCTTAATTTAAACAAAAATATCACTTCCGGTTTGGCGGTGCTCGTAACAGCATAGATGCCAGGGTTTTTTTCTCGTTCTATTCCTCCTTTGCGGTACGGGTTCGAGCCTGCCTACAACATTTTTTTTTAATTTGCTCAACATACACATCCAAACACCCGGGCAACGCCGGGCTGAAATGCTAGTATATATATATATATATATATATATATATATATATATATATGATTATTTTATTTAATCACATAAATTAGAATATGAAGATATAATTTTATGCATAAATTTTTAGTATTTACTTCAACAGTGCTCAATCCGTAGGTAGAGAAAGGCAGTAAGTTATGAAAATATATATGACAATTAACCTGCACAGAATATTCCGCGTTTCATTCTCGTGAGAATTCGTCAGGCTTATGCGAAAAGTTAGACAACTGTGCCTTTGTCCTGTAAGTGCCTGCTTATTGGCTGATTAGGATGGGCGCGGTGGCAAATAGAAAACTAATTGGCTAACAAAAAACTCAATAACATGTGCGTATATAAACGCACTACACCCAAAACTTTTCGATTAAACCTGTCGAATTCTCACGAGAATGAAACGCGGAATATTCTGTGTAGCTTAATTGCCATATATATGTTCATAACTTACTATATATATACTAGCAGGGTGACCCAACGTTCCCGGGATTGAATGATGATCAACGGATGTTTCACACTCACAAGCTCAACTATATACACAACGAATTTTTGATCTACACACTTGACATTTTTGATCTACACACTTGACATTTGCTATATAGGATAATAGTTTTTGGTCGGTTTTCACCCGAAAAAAACAAAGCGTGTGACGGATCGACATTGAAATATTTGTACTTGGAGGTAATTGGATTTTTATTTGTTTATCACCTGTTTCATGACTGTGCATGCAAGAATTGTTCACATAACAAATTCTCTCTGTTAAAATAAGTAGGTTTGAAAACATTTCTTAAAGATCGTGACAAGCCGGCGTAGTGGTTATTGTACTTAGCTCACTGTCTTTAAGGGTGTGTTTTGATCTCAGCTCGAGTATTTTTTTACTTACAAGAAAGGAACTCTTTGGAAGATGTAGCGGAATTGGCAATAACCGAAATGGGGGGGAATAAAGAGCTTGCCTCGAATACGTCTGTGGTTGTGCTGCGGGCCGAGCAGAAGAGAGTTCCAAGATGGTGTCCATGGGTTTTTATTGGCTTTGACACCCATGCAATTCTCGTAGAATCGCGTGTGCTCTCGAGCGATTATGCAAATATATAATTCCCCGTCTCTATAAAATCAGGGCGCTGGAAAGCAGTGAGGGAGTTTTTTGCAGATTATGTGTAGGTTGTTCTTGCGGTTTGATTGTTCTTTCTGACTGTTATGGTTTGCAATAAGCCACAAAGAAAACAGAACAACGGAACAGAGTTTAAACAATGCATTACTGGAACAACAACGTTTTACCGATGCTTTCTAATCTGTCTAGTTCCTGATTAATTTTATTCAGGGAAGCAAGGCAGTTAAAATTGTCTGCTATCAGTTCTTACAACTTAAAGTCATCACAGTGTTTGTTCACTACAGCTGCGTAGGTGGCAAAATCGTCATTATCGCCTTTTACCACATTCAAACATCTCCAACATTTATGGAAAAGAGACGTTTTCGGCGAGAAAAGTTCTGTTAACAAATTTACCGTCTCATTGTATGATAAATCTGCTGTTTTCCGAGGCAGGATGTAATCCACGAATTTATCATGCTCGGCCGTTTCCAATTTTCGTAGGAGAAGTCTGGTTTTCTTTTGATCAGACCAGTTGCTGCAGTCAATATTTAAAACATCTTCATAACGCCGAAAATACGCTGCGAATGATTTTTCCTCTTATTCGTATTTAAAATTGTCTATCGTGGTCCATATTGTATTCTGAGAAAATGCTGAACTGCTTTCCGCCTTCGCATTATTCTAAACAATTTCTATAAGTAATTCCTCTGTTCGTAATTGACGTTCGGCTAACTGTTTTTGAACTTCATTTTGCTGTTCCTCGGTTCGTATTTGACATTCCGCTAACTGTTTTTGCAATTCCTTTTGCTTTTCCTCAAATCGTGACTGACGGTTTGCGGCATCGATATGCAACTTGGTCAAATGTTCCAACGCTACTTTTAATTCGTCCATTTTGCTTTATCATTAGCAATTTCAAAACGTTCGCTGAATTTTACAAAACCGTTTTATTCTTTCTTATTTCTTTCTCCACACAATAAAACGAACAGAAAAAAAACATGAATATATAAAACGTTCATTGTCTGAAGAAAAAAGTCAAGTGTATATTTTCTCCTAGAGAAAAAAATAGCGCCTGATTTTAGCAGCGAAAACCACAAGTGACGAATTCTTTTTCCAAAAGTATAAAAGATTTACCTTTCTAAGTCGCGACGAACCATTTTCTTTTTGCAAAAGTACAGCACTATCTTTGAAAGTCGTGACGAACTTTTATTCTTTTCAACTCTTTTTTCCGTAATGATCTGCGTTTTTTTTTTATCGTGAACCTTTCAGTTGTAAGTGTTATGTTAGACACTTCCTTAGGTTTGATAACATTTAAGTCCGACGTCGTTAGTTTTTTTAGAATACTATTTCAACGCGAGGATTTTTTCAATGTCGTTATTGGTTTCGGTTTTAGTATTCTCCTTGAATCCAATGTCGTCGGTGTTTAGTTTTTTAGAACACTGTTTTTAAACGTGAGTACGTTCTCCGAATCCTATGTCGCCAGTGTTATGGCTTGCAATAAGCTACAAAGAAAACAGAACAACGGAATAGAGTTTAAACAATGTATTACTGGAACAACAACGTAAAAAGTTTACAACTGAAAAGAGTAGTAAACGTCACTGAGCAGGCGAGGGTAGCTCTGGTTTTTAATCCACACATGGGATCAAAAGGTCTATGGTTTATATAATGGATAGAGCAGTCCATTTGGAGGGTGATTTCCCCACAACAGTGACGGACCACGAATCTGCGAGAAGCGCGTTTTCGTCTGGCTTTTTTTCTGTCTCCTTATTCTTCTTTCTCTACGGTCATCACAGCCAAGAAATCCCGCTCTTCTGATTTTTGCCTACTATATTTTGCTGCAAGCTATTTTAGCTTGACTATGGCGAAAGTGCGGATAAGCAGTGATATCATCAAGCCGTTCTGTGGCGAGGGAGATGTAGCGTGGCTGAAAAAAGTGAGACTTGTCGCATAACTACAGCAGGTGAAGGATATAGCTAGTCTGTTACCTTTATATCTGGAAGGTGATGCACTGGCCCTCTACATGGAAATGGAAGATAGACCAGATTGAGTCCCGATTTAAAAGAGGCATATACCGACGACGCATTTCAACATACAGAAAAATAACTATGGTCAGATGGGCTGACGAACGTGTGTATGTTTACGCCAATAAAATCAGTCAGTTGGTTGGATTGGCCGGGTTCACAGGAGATGGCCTAGAAAGACTCACGAAATTGACTTTCGTCACTGAGTTCCCTGGCGTCATCTCAATTGCTTTTCAACAGGTGCCGAACATCAAAGCCCTGACCATGGGGGAGCTAATGTCGAGAGCAAGAATTTTGACTGGGGAACAAAATCAGGACGTGGTTGCGGCCACATGCTCACCCAACCACAACAGGGCCAAGAATATTCCTGTTAGTGTGACCTGTTTTAAATGCAATGTTAAAGGCCACCTTGCGAAGGCCTGTCGAAAACGCGGAGACGGTGTTACCGGTGCGATGAGAGTGGACACTGGGCTCAGAACTTCTCGGGAAACGAGCAATGGGAGGACGCATAAGTGACAGATTCTTCCCCACCAAAACGCGAACACGACGCTTCCGGTGACATGCATCCATGTTGACGGGACACGATGTTTGGCGGTTATTGATACAGAATGTTCTAGGACGATTTTATATGCAGACCGGTGCCCGTCTTGGAGAAAAACAAACGTGAATGTCGAAACAATTGGTGGAATATCCCATGCGTTGGAGCGGTTTCTGTATCCGCTGATTAAGGTGTGTCTGGCAGAATCGATGTGTTCGTGGTGGGTGGCAAACCGCTGGTGTTTGACTTACTGCTAAGGATCGATGCCATAAAAGCTCTGGGCGGTGTCGTTGTCGAACATGCAGGATCAGTGTGGCTGGGCGACAGGAAAAATATTAAATGCGCAGCCATTTCTATTAATGAACCGGATTTCACCGCCACCTTTGACCATCAAAACCGAACGTAGACCGCATCGTGGAAGTGGTCTGAGGACCACCCCTCTCAAAGGCTACACAATCGAGTCTCAAAATACCCAGTGCCGACAGAAATCTGTGAAGAATACACACAGGAACTCCGCACCTATGTAGATAATGGTTCGCTCGTGTCGTACCCAAAGGATTAATTGCCCCCCAATGCCTAATTGCCCTGATCGCTGTGATGCAGCAGAACAAAGCCAAAGTGCGCCCGGTGATGGACTAAATCATTACGTAGACGCGTTTAGGCCAATGCAGATGTTTGTGCGGCTAAGCTGCGAGAATGGAGACGAAAAGGTTCTAACGTGTCTCTACTGGACCTCACTAGAGAATACCTTCAAGTATGGGTCCATGAGACACTGTGGCCATACCAGACTGTGGAAATCGACGGGGAAAAATACTGTCTAACCCGTTTGGGATTCGGCTTGAATGTGGCTCTCCTGATAATGGGAGCAATTGTCAGCGAAGTATTATCCCAGGAAGAAGTTGGAGGCCGCGCAGCATCTGCTTACATTGATGACATTTTTGTCAATGAAGACGTGGTGCCCACGACCTGTGAAAGAGAACACCTAGCGCAGTTCGGGTTGGAGTGCAAGAACCCGGAGCAGTTGAAGGACGGTGCACAGGTGCTGGGATTGGCGGTCGGGATGGAACGCAATGAACTGCCGTGGAAGCGAGGAAATGCAAATCTAGAGGTTTCCAGTATTGTTACGCGACGAAAAATGTTCTCCCTGTGTGGTCGACTTTTCGCGCACTTTCCTATGTGCGGTTGGCTTTGTGTGGCTTGAGGAATACTGAGAAGGAGAGTAAGTTCGGTAATTAAGGGCTGGGATGACGAAGCGAGGGACGCCGTACTGCATGGTATGATGTTCAAGATCTTAAAATCTGTGCAACAGGACGATCCGGCACGGGGAAATTGGTGTGTGGACGGCAAAGAGCTGAATGTATGGATCGATGCTAGCTCCCTAGCAATTGGTGCAGCCTTGGAGACGCGTGAAACTGTGTTAGAAGACGCATGTTGGCTGCGACCTGAAGATGATCCTCAACACATCAACTTAGCTGAGCTGGACGCCGTATTAAAAGGCATCAATTTGGCTGTTCAGTGACAGGACAAGGTGCTACACATAAATACAGATTCTGTCTGCGTATACCATTGGGTCTCGGACACGCTGACTAGAAAGGCACGAGTACGCACCAAAGCAGCAAGCGGAATGCTTATTAGGAGGCGACTAAACACTCTCAAGAAGATCGTGAAAGAGTACGGGCTGTCAGTGGACGTGACGCTGGTACCATCAGTACGAAACATCGCTGACCGATTGACACGGGTACTACAGCGGTGGTTTCAGGCGATGAAAAAGAAAAACGGGCTTGACCCGGTGATCGGCGCGGTTCACACAGACGAGCTAGATGAGATCAAATGATGACTATTCACAAAGGAAGTGGACATCCGGGGGTGCTATGCACTACCTACTTTGTCAGGAAAAGTTGCCCAACCACGACAAAAGCAACCATTAAAACGGTCATACGGAAATGTGAGGAATGTCAGTCCATTGACCCAGCGCCGGTCAAATGGGAAAAAGAAAACCTGGAAGTAAACGAGAATTGGCAGAGAATTGGAATGGATATCAAGCATTATGGCACCTTCCATTTTTTAACTCTAACAGACTGTGATCCATCGCGTTTCTCTATTCGGAGGAAATTGGCGAGGCAGGACACGGCAAGCGTGATTCATCAGTTGGAGGCAGTGCTCCTCGAACGTGGCTCGCCGCATGAAATCCTTTTAGACAATGACACGGCTTCCTGCAACAACGTGTTCCAAGCATTTGCATATAAATGGGAAGTTCACTTGCGATTCCGTTGTTCATACACGCCAGCCGGGAATGGCATAGCGGAGCGATGTAACCGTAGAGTGAAACGAATAGCGGCTAGAATGCGCTGTCCCATACAGGAGGCTGTGTACTGGTATAAGATCACACCCAGAGACGACGTATCTCCCTTTACTGCGCCTGCCAACAGGATTTATCGATACGAAGTTCGAGTAATGGAGACCAATCTCGCAACTGCATCCCCAGGTCCCAAGAAAAGCTCTTACCAGGTTGGAGATCGCGTGTGGGTCAAAAGACCGCAAAATGTATTACTACGAGGTTCGGCAAGGGTGAGGTGACCAAGTCTTCAATCGATTGTGATGGACGGCGTGGAGGATCTGCGCCCTCGCCATTATGTTGTTACATCGGAGGTAGAGGAAGAGGAAGACAGTACGATGTCTTCTGAAAGGACAGAGAGTATGATGCAGGACGATGGAGAGGATTTTAGCCATATAATGCACATACTGAAGAAGCGGAAGAATGATCACCCCTCTTGCCTTTACGAAGGAGTACCCAACAAAGACGAATACTGCCCCCTGCCCTTATTGTGAAACATCGACTATGGAACCAGGAAAGGGGATAATGGAACAGACTGGTGCCAATAACGGTGGTAATGAGGAAGATGGCAATGAGGAAGTGCTGCCCCCGATTCTTCGAAGAAGGACACAACAAAGACGACTGTCCCCCTGCCATGTTTGTGATCATGAGATCAGGGGGGGGGGTAGTGGAATTGGCAATAACCGAAATGGGTGAAATAAAGAGCTTACCTCGGATACGTCTTTTGTTGTGTTGCAGGCGGAACGGAAGAGAGTTCCAAGATTGTGTCCATGGGTTTTTATTGGCTTTGACCCCATGCAATTCTCGCAGAATCGCGTGTGCTCTCGCGCGATTATGCAAATGTATAATTCCCGGCCGCTATAAAGGCAGGACGCTGGAAAGCAGTGAGGGGGTGTTTTGAAGATTGTGTAGGTGGTTGATGCTGTTGGATTGTTCTTTGTGACGAATCACGAATCTGCGAGAAGCTAGTTTTCTTCTGCCTTTTTTTCTGTCTCCTTCTTCTTCTTACTCTACGGTCATTACATCCAAGAAATCCCTCTCTTCAAGAGGTGGTCGGTGCAGGGCGAAACTGACTACTTCCTATCTTTATTCCTGATTTTTGCCTACGACATTTTGCTACAGAATAAAACAATATTCGCATGCACATGCCTCGATTCCTTCCCGTTTTTTTTTACTTTATTTGTTGAAAGGAATTTAACATTACATTTAATACCTGATAACACCGGGTACATCTGCTAGTATATATATATAATATATATTTGGACAAAATTCAAACTGGCGTAATAAAAGATAAAATAAAAAATAACTGCAACATCTCTTCCAATTTTCGGATTTTGTAATCATGCCCAAATGCATTTTATTTATTTTTTTTTTTTTTGGTGGATTGATAGATGTTATTTCTCCTGATGAGTTGAGTTGAAAGTAGATTCATTGATTGATACTTTAATTAAATACATGATTTTGCACTACGAAACAGTTATTGACAATAATTGTAAATCTCAACGAAATTACCCGAATAAATTGTAAGATGGTCAACATCATGAATTTGGATTATAGACTTCTGTCATTTGTTTGTTATATGCTCTGTAATTACACTGAGCTTCTGAAAGTAAGGATTTGTATAGAAAAAGTGAAATATAAATGAAAAAAAAATTTCTACAATCACACACACACACACACACACACACACACACACACACACACACATATATATATATATATATATATATATATATATATATATATATATGCGAGGCGTGCTTTGGTGCATATAGAAAGCCCACTTTACATTATTGTTGTCTTCCCAATGTCCATAGGATCAACTTCCGGTTTTTCAGTTCCGGAAAACCATCCTTCTTCCTGTTTGTTAAAAACAGCACATAATCCGCTTCAAACCGATTTGTAGGACTTTCGTTTCCATTTATGCCCCCACCCCAACGCTTTTCTTCTACCAATACCACTCCCCCATAATTCCGCCTTTTCGCATATAACCCCGTCCACTTTTTTCTGCCACACAAACCATTTGTTCCCGGGCCTATCGACGACCCTCATCGTTATGGTCGAAATAGCTCCTGTCTTGTCAACTCTTTACATGTGCCCAGGCCCTACCCTATCTCTCACAACTTCGTTGCTGATGGCCCGACCCTCACCGATTGTACATTCCCGACCCGAAGACCGACTCACAGGCCCGTCCCCACAATGTTCTGTGTCGAACTCTGAGTGTCATTAGATTCAAAATTTCTATCATTCAAACGGACATCAGTCAATCAATCAAATCCTTGTCTAACGACTCCATTTTGATTCGACTTCTGTTGGGTTCCGACACACTGAAAGAGAAATTTAGAATTTGGCAGAGAAATATATCTATCTGTATATTTATTTGTCAATTATAAGGTCAAACAATACTGTATATTAGCTTATATGCTTAACTATACAATAATCCATCTATCTATTTATCTATCTATCTATCTATCTATCTATCTATCTATCTCTCTATCTCTCTATCTATGTTTATATATTGTGTTGGCAACTAGGTTCTTGCCGTTTATTTAAAAAATTATTGTTTTGAAAATATATTTGTTATATTTATTTTTCGAGTCCAAATAAAATAATTTCTACAGAAATAAAAGCATAGAAAATCTTGTAGTCCTTATTTTACTAAAAAAAAATGTAAATTTAAAACCGCATAAGAAATTTGTTGCCAACCTAATATATATAGTCTTTGAAGTTTTTAACATTTGAAACTATACAAAAAATTACTTTTTATCATTCGTTAAAAAACCCCATCTAGTCAGTAAGTCATTTAATCACCTGCACTCACTGCATCAACTCTCTCGAATTTACTATAATACCAATTTTTTTTTCAAGGGATCATCAGTTGTTTATCATGAAACACTGTTTCGGGGATTTAAAAACAAAACAGTATATTACATCATGGCTCCCCAGCAGTGTTGATCAAACACCACCACCCTTAATCTTAGGAAGAAGACATGTTACAAAAAATGTGATCCAATTTCCTATTCTTAATTGCAATTACTAACCTTTTCATAGTATAAAAATGAATTTCTTACCTGTGCGATTCATCAATTTCCACATTTAAAATGGATACATTTTTTTAATTTATCAGTCTTGTATTTATAAGATTTGGATTAATCCATTTAACTACTTATCACCCCCACTATAATTAATAGTTTGTATATTTACATTCTTATTTATTTAAAATTAGATATATAAAGGTTAAAAATATTTTATTTTTACATATATACATTTTTATATATATATATATATATATATATATATATATATATATATATATAAATTTATTATATGTAATTATAAATACATTTTATACACTGCTAATATAGTTTTGGATTTCCTTTATTAATATAGTCTGGTTTATCTTAAACGATTCAAAAGCATCAGGATAACGAACAAATGCTTTATTTAACTGTTTAAATATTTTATTTTTATCTCCACCTTGTTTTATCATCCTTATTACTAAGCTAGAAACTGATGGTATAAAATCTGTTAATTTTAGAGTAACGCGAGCTATTCTCAAAAACTCTGACATAATGGTTCCATAAAACACAAAAACAGGGCAGGTGCTATCCTTATGGGGCATACGTACTATTTTTAAAGGGGTTAAGTGGCAGTTTTAGTCATTTAGAATGGTTTTAAAGCTATATTACGAAAAAGATTAAAAATATGTAAGGAGGTAAGCGATGCTTTCTATGACTGGTTTTCATAGCAACCACGTCGCCTTAGCGACTACTGTTGCTACTAATTAACTGCGGTTGCGGAAAGAGAAGTAACAAGTAAAAGAGAGGGAGAGAGGTTGTAGGGAAGAGAAAAGGGTATCCTCCCACTAAGCTGCGAAGTCTATTTTGTACTCTGTCAATGCAGGATAAGCTGTTTTTAGCAGCTCCTGCCCAATTCATGAAGTTTGGTTTGCTTGTTTTGTTTTGCAGCATATCAACCGTTTCCAGTTTATTTATTAATAAACACTGTCATTTTAGTAGATATTTTTATGCTTCACGTGCTTTATATTTTTCAAATATTTATATATATATATATATATATATATATATATATATATATATATGGTGATTGTCACTTCTTGACAGAAGAAGACCATCTTTCCCTTGCTTTATTGTTGATTACTCATTCATTTTCATGTATTGTTGAAATATTTTCTTCTTTTTTTTAATTATATACACACACGCATATATACATATGGACATGTGATCAAAATCCATCAATTCCTATTTTCTGTGGGAACAAAGGTGGCTCTTCAGACCATCCCTGCTCTTACACAGTCTGTTGCAAAGGTCACACTTAAGCTGAGATTGGGGGATACCAACTGGTGCTGCTCTACTGTGGACGCTCATCTGATGCTTCAGGCCTCCACTCGATTTACAGACCACAGAGCAAACAGAACATTTGTGCCCTGCAATGTTTTCCCCCTCAAAGAAAGATTAATCTCCATGTGAACGCTTGTGGTTAGCTAGGCCAGCTCCGGATAAAGTCATTTTACCGCATAAATCATAGGTGTGGTTCTGCATGAAATTCTCCGACAGACCTGATATATCTGACAGATTTTTCTTCCGGATATCACGCTTCATTTTTGCATGCTCATATTTTTTCTTCTCAAAACTATCACAGCCATGATAGACCAAGGATCGCCACTTTTTACGATCATTGGAAGCACTTTCCAAACTGAACACGTCAATACCAAGCGCTTTAAGATTATCTTTGATATTATCCTTAAAGCGTTTCATCAGTTTATGTTGTGGTTTTCCTTGTGTAATTTCACCATAGAACAGGTGCCTTGGCAATCTATCGTCGTCCATCCAGCCCACCTCATCTGGTTGCGTATCTTGTATAGAGAAGTTGATTATATATATATATATATATATATATATATATATATATATATATATATATATATATATATATATATATATATATGCCCTATCGGTTTGTTTTAATGCCGGAAACCGTTCTTTATTTTTAAAGTTTTTTTCATGTTTCGTTTCTTTATTTATTTACTTTATTACATTTTTACCTCAAACACGGAACAGAGACACTTTAATGTAGGAATACAATTTGCAGGGATACTATGCAGGAAGTTGAGCAGCAAGATGTCTGTTTACATTACACGTGAACTTCTGAATTCCGAAGTCTAGCAGTCCTAGGGAAGAAACTATTAGAATAGGCTTTCTGGCATCTGGGGATTTCTACCGTGTAGGGTTGAGATTTTGCTGTTTGTCGGGTTTGTCGGGGTATTTACGTAGAGGGGACACAAGGGTTCGTAATCTATCGGAGCACCTACCATTAAAATATTTGTAAAACAGGCAGAGGGATGCAACATTTCGTCGATGGAACAGAGGCTGAGGCCCAGCTGACAGTGCGCGATCTATTAGGCTGGCGACTCTCTTTTGAACCCTGTCTAATAGTGAGAGACGGGTGGCAGATACACCAGATGGTGATCTTGTAGGCGTAAGTAACTTTCTAACACGGTAGAGAGATCGCACGTTCTTTGCAACAGCATTGGCATTGCCCCTTGATATGTTTACCGAGGAGTTTGAACGAAGTACTTTCAGGTAATGTATCATTCGACGTGACTATTAGTGGCTGAGAAGGTTTCTTGTACTTATTAAAGAAAAGAAGCTTAGTTTTGGCAGTATAGAATGTAACCATCAATTTTTGCCCCCCCCCCTTCCACTACGGACTGAAGGTCTTCCTCTAAGGTGTCTGCCATTGCCTTCGTTTTTCCCTCGTGTCTATTATAGAGCATGGTGTCGTCAACAAATATTCCCAATCTCAGAAATTATTTTATTAGGGGGAGGTCGTTTATGAATATCAGGAATAATAAAGGTCCAGGGATAGACCCCTAAGGTACACCCACATTTATGTCATATTATTTGGATGTACGACGATCGGGGACAACCTGTCGTCTCAAAACTTTTCAACAAATGCCTTAACGAATTTTGTTTTCCTGGATGCTGGAAGACTGCTTCCAGTTTACAAGTATTCTGGCGAAAGAACTAACCCATTAAATTATCGGCTCATTAGCCTCCTCCACCTCTTCGCCCAAATATTTATTGGATTAAAAATATCAAGATGAAATATTGCTAAAAAGTAATATAACAAAGGAACGCCCCCCCGGCGTTGTCCGGTCATGCAATACGCTTAAATACGATATTTTAATTCATGCTGACATCAGGTTTATTAGTATAAATTGACTAGTATAATGTATGCTATATATACAATTAATTGCCAAAGTTAAAGAAATATCACTTGGTTGTCATCAGCTGTAATCAAAACTAAAATATTTAGCACTGCAGCGTTATTCGTTTCTCTCTCAGCTAGCGAAAAATGAATATCACACCGTTAAAAATTAATCGATTTCAACGTATCAATGTATATGTGCTCCAGCGTAGAATATCACTTTAAGTCGACTTATGCTTGCCAAATACCAATTTTTCCAATTTTGATCTATTTAGTATGTATTTTTGCCGGCTAAAAACAAAATTGAATTTGTTCTACCAGTCCGAATCGTCTATATATCAAGTTTCAAGTCTGCAGACTAAAATTTGACAGAGTAGTATTGTAGAGACTCATCCTCACACATCTGAGACAAAACAAAAGAAATCAATTACTGCCTGAATATATTTAATAATTATTATAGTAAAAAGTTATGTCAGGTCCTTTGAGAAACTCGTTTCTTATCGTTGAGCACTTTCAGTTGAAATAAAGTCGATCAATTTAGCTCTCATGCGCAGATCATCATATAATGATTAGATCACTATGACAAACGTTCAAAAGCATTGAAATAAATGTTTAAAATTAAACAGCATCTCTCGCGATTAACGGTAGCCGAATTGATTAGGTCCCTGCTAAGGAAGCTAGGGATGGCTTCTGTCGCCGGGTTCGAATCTATCGACTGGTGTTAATCGTGACACACTGCACTGATGATTCCCGAAAAAATGAAACACTAGTTTCTGTTGGTATTTAATAAGTAATATAGTAAATAATGATATATATATATATATATATATATATATATATATATATATTATATATATATATATATATATATATATATATATATATTAATAGTCCGTCAAACATTGTCCCGTCGTCGCATACGCTTAAATATTATATTTTAACTAATCCAAATATTGAGCAAACGCTCTATTGATTATTATATTGTACTCATTTCCATTAGTGACTAAGGGGAGGGGACGCTCAGCTTTGCCCGGTCGTAAATACGCTTAAATATGATATTTTAATTTGTCCAGATTTTGTATACATAATATACAATCGTGATTTCAAAAATTAAAAAAATATTATTTAGGTGCTATCAGCTAAAATCAAAACCGAAAGCAAAACTCTTGCATGCAAAGCTGGTGACGTTACCACTGTACCGACGTGACACTCGTACGAATTGATTAAAAATGAACTAAGTCGAATGTACAAAATGTATAACAATTTTTTCACTTTTAACCCCTTAAAAACTATTTTAACAACACCCACATATGTTTATATATGTTCTAAACACAAGTATGTCCATGTAAAATAAAGTAATAACTCGGTGGCAATATAAAATAATAGAACAGTTCTGTCGACAAAACGAGTATCCGATTTTTTACACATGTCTACCACACCAGCAATATTAGATACAACTTCAATTTATCTAAAAAAAAATCCAGCTTCACAAAAAATTGCCCCCTAATCTGATTCGCCAAAAAGAGATAATCTGTTTCAATTATGCACATAGTTTGGTCGGAACTCTTAGCAGT
>NC_136525.1:39987464-40022464 GCF_053919585.1 Euprymna scolopes
TTCTATTAATTTTTTTTAATCACTGGATTCGGCATTAAATAACCTGAAAAGGGTTTATATGTCCATGGCACCTGACTGACTCACGTGTTATCACTGCACCAAGGTGACACGCATATGAAATAAACTAGGATGAATGTAAAAAATGTATAAGGATTTTTCTTTTAATTTTGATCCCTTTTTGACCCCTTAAAAACAATTTTAACCGGCTAAAGACCCATAAAAGAACGGTCCATAAAATTCAATCATTTGAGTCTCCTAGCGCCGCTCTGCGACTTTTAGTTTCAAAGGAGACAGAGTTTGTAAAATATGGATACAGACAGACAGACATATAGCCTTTTATATATTAGATTTGTATTTTCTATAGAAATAATCTGTAAGACTTGTTATAAAGTTGCATGTACCTAGTGTTAAGTATAGTTATTGAATCATTCTTCACTACAAAATTGGCAACACTTTTTAAATAAGTAAAAAATAATTAGAAATATTTTAAAATTTTCACCAGTTAGGGACAAATAGTTCCACTGCCTTTTGAATGTATTCGAAAAGGCAAAGGCTAAGAGAGAAAACCCTGATAAAAAAAAAAAAATTGGTTTGGAATACCGATAGGCGGATATTGAAACACTGCAACACCTTTTTGTTAACTCCTTCAGATGCGCTAACTCCGACCGTATTGTCTTGTCTGTCCGTTGGACATTGTCTGCAATGCTTAGACGTGGGGGGCTTGTAACTGGGAAAACCTAGGTATTCTTATCGCCTACCCAGGCCTGCATCTTGAGAGACGACTCCAGCTCCAAACTGTATGGCTACGACAGATGCTGTAGTGCATCAGGCTAGATGAAGAAGCCCATTTGGTTTCAACTGATGAACAAAAAACCGAGTCATTTCGTTAAATAAACTGAATTGAAATGTGATTATTAAATGTGTATGCCATCAAACATTTGAAAGCTAAAAAAATGATTTCAACCATTATTATAAAACTAGCTTAATTACCCGGCGTTGCCAGGTTGTATTTGATATATTTGAATATTCCATCCTCATATATAATTATCTGATTTCCGACAAAAATAAAATAATTGTCAAAAAATATCCGTAAGAAATTAAAAATGAAAAGCTTTATTTTCCAAGCCTGTAAATAAATAGTTTTATTCCCCCTGCCGTAAATATATTTAAAACTAGACTACCCGTAACCCGTTGGGTCAGTATGTTATATTAGCTATGGAATTCATGTATGAGCGTGACACTAGTGACGTAAAGAAAATAGGTTTGTTTTTTTTGACATAACAGAAACATTTCTATGAAAGTATGTTAAAATGAAAATAGATTATAGATAGATTTCTATGAGTCGTTCTGTTTATTATAATTGATTATTTTTGAAAAAAAAATTTACAGTTACTGAATTATAAGTGGTTGGCCATACTTATAGGTAAATGTGCACTGAACAGATATCATAATACTTATTATAATTAAATTCAAATTTTGATATATCTGCTTTTTTTTACATCGTTCATTTCCGTATTACGTTTAAGTTATATTAAACCCCACTCTTTCCATGTTAAATAATAATTTCGAAATAATAACGTTAATATTTCAGCGTCCCAATTGTTCTTTTGTTTTTTTTTTTGTTTTTTTTCCGGGTTTAAATTATCCAAATAAACAATTGTAAATACTGTCTGCTTTTTTTTACATCGTTCATTTCTGCATAACGTTTAAGTTATTTTAAACTCCACTCTTCCCATGTTTAATATTTCACTGCGCATGTCATGCACGCATGCGCAACCGGATGTCGTAAACCGGAAAGTGGGTTACATACATCGTTACAAGGTCATTTGAGTTTTATAATTATATAGATTATACAGATATTAGCATTTATTAGTACAAAGATACGATGGCAAAAGTAAAAAAAAAAAAAAACTCTTACTACCATCAGCTAGAATCGAAACCAAAATATTCCGCATCCCAGCTGCGTTCTCTACGGATGCTGGTAGCGAAACAACGATAATCTTGTCTAGATATTAACACACTTGAAATGATGAATTTTATGTGCTCATGCGCAGAAAGACGTATAAACATGTCGGTCAGTAAAAAAGAACTTTTCACATTTCAACATGCCGCTATATATCTATGCTTTATTCATCCATCCAAACAAAGATTTTACTTGTTATAAACAATACGTGGTGTATGATTTGTATTTCCTGTTAATTTCAGTGCTATGTGACCAGTAGTTTAAGAGTTTACCTGTTATATATTTATACACACACATCTACTGTTTTATTTCTGTAGATCTAGATAGATGGTTTGACATAGCTTTTCCTTAATTAGCAAAACCGTATTATCATTTTGTATTGCTGATGAGAAAGAAGATTTGCAAACAGAAAAAAATTCAATCCAACATTTAAACATAAACTCGTGAGCAAAAAAAAAAAAAAAATGGGCCCAAAATTGTTATACATTTTATTGCACTAAAAGCTATATTGAGCAAAGAACAATTGAACAAAGAAACTTAAACGAGACTAATAACACAGAGCAAGACATTTACTTTAATAAATGCTTAGGATCGAATCGGAATCCGTTTAGATTTCTTTAAAAGATCAATTCTTTTAGACATGCTCTCAACCAAAGTGAAACACTGTGAAGAGGAGATGCTATTCCATTCGCTTTGGACAGCTTCCCACAGTTTGTCATTGTTCTCAAAAGTTCTTCCAGCCAGTGCACGAGATATTATGGACCAAATATTCTCGATTGGATATAAATCAAGGCTTTGATCTGACAAAATATCGCATTAATTGAATTATCAGAAAATCATTTGTTGTGACTTTTGCTAAAGTGTGTGCATGGACATTATCATGTTGAAAAATAATGTTCTGGGATATTCTTATCTTCTGGATACTTAGTAACAGTCCTGTTTCTAATATTCGAATTTATTCCTTTGCATTGATTGACTTCTCACATCTAATAAGTTCCCCAACTCCTGCTGCAGTAAAAGTTCCTGATACCATTATCCCTCCATTCCCGTGTTTAACTGTCGTTTTTATGCAACTTGACGAAAATATTTCTCCGGTTTTTCTATTGCACCGTTTGGAAGCATCGGGAGCATCACTAACAAGACAAAATCTTGATGCATCTAACCAGAAAACGTTCCTGAACCAGTCTGTATCTTTCTTGCCATAACCCGAGAAAAATCTCTTTCTATCATTGATGTTCTTTTTAGATAAAATGGCTTCTTTGCACACCTTTTAGAGGAAAACCCCATTTGTTTCATTCGTCTATATATTGCATGTCTAAAAAGAGAATTTCCAGACCCTGTTTTGAATTCTTGTCTATAGTCAACATAAGTTTTCTTTCAATCCTTCAAAACAGCTAATTTAAGCATGTGGTCGTTCTTCAAGGTGGATGTTCTACGGCGACCGGATCCAGATTTCCGTTTTACCAAGCGTTTGACTTGGAATCTCTGACCAATTGGCTTCACTACAGAAAGAGATGTTTTCGCATCTTCTTTTCTTAAAATATAAAAAATCTGCTTGTAAGTCATTTTGGAATGCCTTAATCCTGCAATTCTGAAGGACGGTTCAACGCACAACTCTCATTTCGCCAACTAAATAAAAACATAAGATAAAAGTTAAAAAGTTAAAAAGTTATAAATGAAAACACTATAAGTTGAGTTTTTTTTTGTTGTTGTTTACTTGCCTGTCCACGAGGACAGAGTTGGACACAAGATCGGTTTTTATGTGGAGAGGGGGAGGCCCAACTCCCAAAAAGTTGCGTGCTGGTTGGTAACAAAAAAAAATGTATCAGTCATGAAGGATGTCTCCGAGACCAAAAAGGTGAGGCAAAAAGTTAAGTGTTGCATCAGAACAGATACTACACTTTGGGCTTGGCCCGAAATTCAAGAACATTTTTTTTTTATTGAACTATAAGTAACTTCTCGTTTTTCATTTTTTTTTTTCTTGTGTTTTTTTTTTTTTTTTCAAAGGAAAAATAAATCGGTGATAAAATTTACTTGATTTTAACTCTTTTTCTGTCAAGGAAAAAAAAAGTTGAACTTTAATTGACAAAGAATGTGTAATTATTTTTAAACTCCAGATCCACATTGCGTTTATCGTTAAGAAACGATAAAGACGCTACGTCGAAAATCACCAATTATTTTATGACCGCTTTTCTAAAACCATATTCATTTTTCTTCCCTCTTCTGTCAAGAGAACATGAGCAACAGTGAAAGAGTTAAATTCAACTTTGGCCTAAATATGCAAATATCAAATGAATTTGCAACAAAAAAAAAGAAGAAAAGCTAATGAAACAACAAAAAAAACCGAAAAGAACATAGTTTGAACGGACCAAAGAACAACAAAAACAGATTCTACTGGAACCACAAGAGAAAACAGATTTATTACAACAAACTTTAACAACTTAAAACTGAAAATAATATAGCGTTCTTACAAAACTCAATCTGGAACGTTATTGACAATTTAATTTCCTCCCTGGGTAAATACAAGACTTTCGTCTCGTAGTTTAGAAGGTATGGGGACGTTTTTATTATTCATTTTACTTCAGTTAACAACATGTCAATGAATGGATGGATTAAGATACTTACGGGCTTTAAAAGCGGGCGAATAAAAGATATATCTGCCTTACTTAATAAATCCTAGTTTTATTTTTGGTGTCTTTATCGCCCCCACTCTTTTTTTTTTCTGGTGAGGAGACTTTATTTTATAAAGCCGTATTGTCTATTTCAAGAAAAACATCGTCTCCGAAACGATCGTACAATTTATTGATTTTGTTTGTTTTTCCTTTTGAAATCGAATTTTAATTATAAATTATGAATGATTTTATTCTCTCCCCCCCTTTTTTTTCTCTCTCTCTCCCTCTTCAAATAAATATATATAGAGAGAGAAAGAGAGAGAGAGAGAGAGCGATAAATAGAAAGATAGAAATGGACACATGGGATAAAACTTCTTAGGATGTGCCTTCAATGGAAATTTCTTCAAGCAAGGCAAGAAGCCACTTGATGCAAAAAAATTAAAAAAATACTACTTCAAGGTCAAAAACGTGTGAACGGTAAGTGTTTGATGATGGGCTTTAAAGGCGGGCAAATAAAAGATATATCTGCCTTACTTAACAAACGCTAGTTTTATTTTTGGTGTCTTTAAACCCCTCCCCCACTCTTTTTGCTGATGAGGAAACTTTGTTTTATGAAATCAAATGAGAAAATTATTGTACGAGACGTATTGTCTATCCTAATAAAACATAGTTTCCGAAACAATTGTACAATTTATTTATTTTGTTTGTTCTTCCTTTTAAAACCGATTTTTAATTATAAATTATGAATCATTTTACTCAATATAAAAATAGCTCTAGGATATCTATACCTATTGAGCTTATATATCTACATAACAACGAACACTGTTTTCTTTTAATAGTATTAATGCATTTACTAATACATTAAAATAAACTCCGCTCTTTAGACTGTTGTAATTGTCTGTATTTTTGAGATGAGGTGTTTTCATTGATTGAGATTGTCGGACTGACTTCCTCATCTTGGTTGTTATTGTCACAACGTTTCGGCCGTTTTGCCCTCCGGCCTTCGTCAAGTGTTTTGTATCGAATTGGGGAACCGTTTGTTAGGAGTCTCGAACCCAACATTTTATTATTATTACTACGGGGATACCGTGTTCGGACTCCAGCTAGGCTTTGGGACATAGTTGCTGATTCTCTGTTTTGAATGTTACTTTTTCACTGCCTTCGTTCAGTACCTTTGGTAACTGTAAACTTTGATACAACAACTAGGACCACTCGGCCATATGTCACTAGGACAATTCTTGGTTGTTTTTTTTTGTTAATTTTAAACCAGTGTTGGTATTTAAGGTTTTCTCTCTATATTGGAGGTGTCCAAATTGCATTCAGCTCTATGCTTGGTTTGCTCAGTAGGTTGTTATGTCCGAGCATGTTAGCTGTTTCTTTAAGTTTTCTCACTTTCCAGTGGGTCTCTCTGTTTATTATTTTTACTTCATCCCATCGGGGGCGATGGTCCCCCCTCTCCATCCAGACATGGTTGGCTATACCCGATTTTTCCGTCTCCCCTTTAGTTACCGCTTTTCGGTGTTCTTCCACGCTTACTTTAAGGGGGCGGCATGTTTCACCCTTGTAAACCTTTCTGCAACTGCATAGGATGGAGTATATGCAGTTTTTGGTCATGTTCTCTTCCATGCGGGGCTTCTATGTCCCAAAGCCAAGCTGGAGTCCGAACACAGTACCCCCGTAATAATAATAAAGGGTTGGGTTCGAGACTCCTAACAAACGGTTCCTCAGTTCTCGATACAAAAAATCTGACGAAGGCCGGAGGGCAAAACGGCCGAAACGTTGTAACAATAACAACCAAGATAAGGAAGTCAGTCCGACAATCTCAATCTTTAGACTGTTGTTCTAATTCCCTTAACATATATATATATATATATATATATATATATATATATATATATATATATAACATAGTGGCTTAGAATAAGGGAGTAAATTCAATTCTATAAGAAGAGACTTATCAGGATAATATAAAGCTCAGCAAGTTTCATTGGAGCTTATATAGCAAAACAATAAGTATGGAAAATGAAGTCACAAAAACTATATATTGGTAAATATAGAATGGTTCATTTATTCAATAAGGGTATACAAACGTTTAGTTGGGGGATAGAGGGGACTCTTTATGCCAAGGCATTTCGAGGCCTAATGCTTCTCGCCAAAAGAGTAGAGAATATGCTAGGTAACATAAGATAAAGGAGAAGCGTATTATTATATAAAATGTATACTCTTATCGAATAAATGAACCATTCTATATTTACCAATATATTGTTTTTGTGACTTCATTTTCCATTCTTATAGTTTTTAATATATACATATATATATATATATATATATATATATATATATATTACTGATGAGAGATAGTTACTTTGAAACACATGTGTACGTAGATGAAAATTGTCGGACTAACTTCCTCATCTTGGTTGTTATTGTCACAACGTTTCGGCCGTTTTGCCCTCCGCCCTTCGTCAGGTGTTTTGTATCGAACTGGGGAACCGTTTGTTAGGAGTCTCGAACCCAACCCTTTATTATTATTACGGGGGTACCGTGTTCGGACTCCAGCTAGGCTTTGGGACATAGTTGCTGATTCTCTGTTTTGAATGTTACTTTTTCACTGCCTTCGTTCAGGATTGAACTCAGCACCTTTGGGTAACTGTAAACTTTGATACAATGTCTAGGACCACTCGGCCATATGTCACTATAATTAAAACACCTCATCTAAAAAAAATACTGACAATTACACGTGTACGTAGATTAGTGTCTTAAAAATAATAAAAAGAAATTATATATATATATATATATATATATATATAATTTACTTTTATTATTTTAAAAACAGTAATCTACGTACTCTGGTAAACATGGTCTGGAGTTCGATTCATAGAAACAGTCGAGCTCCGCTGATGAGGGGTAGTTACCTTGAAACACGCGTGTACGGAGATTAGATTTTTTATAATAATAAAAATAAATTATATATATATATATATATATATATATGTATATAATTTATTTTAAAAACAGTAATCTACGTACTGTTGTAAACATGGTCTGGAGTTCGATTCCTAGAAACAGTCAAAATACGCTGATGAGAGGTAGTTACCTCAAAACACGCGTGTACGTAGATTAGTTTTTTTTTTAAATAATAAAAATAAATTATATATATATATATATATATAATTTATTTTTATTATTTTAAAAACAGTAATCTACGTACTGTGGTAAACATGGTCTGGAGTTCGATTTCTAGAAGCAGTCAAGATACGCTGATGAGAAACACGCGTGTACGTAGATTACTGTTATAATAAAAATAAATAACATGTTATATACGTCCAAATAAATTACGGGCGACTTTCTAAGTAAATAAAAAATGAGCTTCGAGGCGAAGCCACTATTTAACCGTATTTATCGTTAAATATATATATATATATATATATATATATATATATATAAATAATATTAATTTTTTTTTTTTTTTATATATTGAGTGGGCGACAGAGAGAGCATACTAGGGAGAATGGTGTTGATTAAGACGGTTACGATTGAGAGAGAAAGGGACTGGTGTTAGACCAGGAGAGGTTGAGGAAAAAAGAGGTTTTAATGGAAAGTACTACATATCATTTTAACTTGTTTTCGTTATCCAGCCTCCGGGCAATGCCGGATAACCATCCCAGTGCAACATAATCCTTTATCTTTCGGAAAAGAAAATAAAGTCACCTTTGGACCAGTTTTATAAATCCCTCGGCAATTTCTTTGAGAATTGAAACAAAAGATAACTATCCTCGCAATATTCGTCTTATCGCTTAGCCGTGGTCATTGTACTTTATTCTGTGACGTAAATAGGTCACGTGGCTTTCGGTGAGCAGCCTTCTATTTACGTAGGCCACGCTCAAGTAGGTTAATATGCGTGAACGCCAATGTTGTTAAAAGCTTATTTTCATAGTCCTGGTATTACAGTGTATTCAGATAAATAAAAGCAGGAAAAGATAGAGAGACTGGAACATCAGTGTGTTAATAAGAAAGATACGAAGAACGGATGCAAAAAAAAAAAAAAAAAAAAAAATATATATATATATATATATATATATATATATATATATATATATATATATATATATACCAAAAAGCAGGAATAAATAAAAACAAACAAAAGTCGAGGATTGTTTCCGAAACACGATGCGAAATATTTGGTGGAAACGGCTGAAAGCTCATCCGACTGGGTTGGAAGCTGAGTGTGTTGGGGATGGGGTACCGGTCGTGTTGTGGGTGACCAAGTTGGCGCGTCCATTTGTGGAGTGGATGAGGGTGTGGTTGCGTGTCGGAGTGGTAGACAGCGAGGGTCAGATGTGGCGAACGTGAGAGAGATGGGCTGTGTGCGCCCGCGTGGGTATGATGGGGTGGCGAAGGACGTGAGCCGAATGTCATCGTAATCGGTGGTGATGGCGGTAGTGTAGGGTGGGAGGAAACTAGAGTGGGAAGCTGGGGATGAAGAAGAAACGTGCAATTAAAAGAAAAAAAAAAGAAAAGAAGAAGAAGAAGACGATGATGGAAAACCAGAAGTAAAACGGGGTTTGGATACAGACAAGGATAAAGAAGAGAGAAAGATAAGCCGAAGGAAAATCAAGATAGAGAGAAATTAATCGAAAAGCAAGAATCGAAGAAGCTAAAGACTGATAAGAAAGACGTACATAACAAAGAAAACAATGATGATGAAGATGACGATGATGACGATGATGATGACGAGAACGATGACGATGATGATGGTGATGACGACGATGACATCGAATACAAATATGATGATGATAAGGAGGAGAACAATGAAAATGATGACAACGAATACAAAGATGATGATGGTGATTATGATGACGACAATGACAACGATAATAACAACGATGATTATGATGATGAAGAGGACGATTAAAATGATTACAAAGATGATGATAAGTAGAAGGAGGATGACGAAAGCGATAACGATTAAAAAAATGATGATAACGATGACGATGAGAATGAGGAGGAGGACGACGATGTCAACAAATACAAAGATGATGAAGATGGTTATGATAATGACGACAATGAAAACGATGATGATGATGAGGAGGAGGACGACGACGATGACATCGAATACAAATATGGTGATGAGCAGGAGGAGAACAATGAAAATGATGACAACGAATACAAAGATGATGATAGTGACAACGATAATGACGATGATGATGAAGACGAGGACGATGAAAACGATAACAAACATAATTATGACGACACTGACAACGATGAGGATGATAATGATGAGAAAGAGGACGACGATTACAATGATGACGACTACAAAGACGATGATGATGACAATGATGTTGAGGAGGAGGAGGACGACGACGATTACATCGAATACAAATTTGATGAATACGAGGAGGAGGACGAAGACAGGGATGTCAATGAATACAAAGATGATGATAATGACGACAATGACAACGATAACGATGATCATGCTTACGATGACAATGATAATGATGATGATGGTGATGATGGTGATGGAGAAGATAAAGTAGGCAAGGAAGCAGAAAAAGAAGGAGGAGAAGTAAAACAAGATGATGATGGGGATTAGGATGATGAGAAAAAAGACAAATTAAAAAAAGGAGGAAAAAATGCAAAAAATAAGGTGCTGCGTTTTTTTTGATGATGATGATGATGATGATGATGATGATGATGATGATGATGATGGGTAAAGTAAAGGATGAAAGCAGATGAACGAAAAGAAGAGAAAGATTGAATTGAAAAACAAAGAGAAGATGTATACCACAAAAAAGACAAAAAAGAAGACGACGAAAAAGGACACAGAGAAAGAAAGAAATGAAGAAAATAAAACCACAACAAGATGATGATGATGATGATGACGATGATGATGACGACGACGACGACGACGATGATGATGATGATGATGATGATGATGATGATGATGATGATGATTAGAGGCAGAACGAGACTATGAGATCAATTGATAATAATAATAATAATAATAATAATAATAATAATAATAATAATAATAAGAGAAGAAGAAGAAGAAGAAGACGAAATAGAAGAAAAGGAGAAAGATGAATAATAGGAAAGAAGAAGGAAAGAAGTAGGAGAAGGAAATGGAGAAAAAAAGAAGAGAAAAGAAAGAAGAAACGATGAGTAAAAAAGAAAGAGAAGATAAAATCAAATAATATGTAGAAGAATAGGGAGAAGAGGGAAAAGAAGAAAAAGAGGAAAAGGAAAAAGAAAAAAGACGAAAAGGAAGACGAAAAAAAGACGAGTAGAAAACTAAAGAACAGGAGATCAATTAATACTACTACTACTACTACTACTACTACTAAGAAGAAGAAGAAGAAGAAGAAGAAGAAGAAGAAGCGGTTTAAATTCGGTGGAGTGGTTAGAGCTGTCAATTGAATTGAAGAATGGGTGACTGGAGGTGGACAGGGTCGACTCTAGTAGGAATAAGAATGGTGCAAGGTTTAAGGAAAGGAGGGTTTTGGCAGAGAAAAGCTGGATTTCGATTTGTGAGAAGAGCAGACTAAAAGAAATACAAAAAAATGACAAAAGAAAGAAAATGAAAAAACGTGAAGGGTTAGAACATGGCGATAGTCACAGAAGTGGAACGTTCGACCATCTTAGCTTTTCGAAATTCTATTATTGAAGACTGGATGAGGCAGAAGTGGACAGGGGGTGACGAGGGAATTTTTGCATCAGTCCATCTGCGCAAATCTGCAAGCGTGCGATGCTGAAGGATGCGGATCTTAACAAAGATGGTGACAGACAAAATGACATGAACTGAACTTGTATTCGCTGTAGCTGGTTGTTCAAAATGCGTTTTCCAGTCTATATAACTGTTAATATCTACTTTTGTCACTGGTCGCAGATATATACACCCTGACAGCGAGTAAAACACAACACAGTTGATCTATAAAATATATTGTTTTTTTTTAATTTCACACAAACACATCACCTCCTGATTTTAAGCTATTACTGGTATTTTGACATTTCAGAAAGCACGTAGAGTTGGTGCGCGGTTGGATCGGATGTGAGCGGTGAGGAAATGTGTCAGCCTTGTTTCTCTCTGACCGACTTCCCCGCTTTCTTTCTGTGACAATTTATATAAATATTATTTTACCGTTGAAATGTGTAATATTTCCTATTGTTTATTGTTTCAATATTTGACAGATATCCTCTCGCATATTTCTGGGTCAAATTATGCATTCCGATAGACGATAGTGGAAAGTTCCTCATATGGAATCCGTTTACATGTGTGCAACCAATTGGATATTTCGACTGCCAATATCCAACAAAGCTGCTTCCACTGAACATGCGATTTATGCGAAAGAACTGCTGCAACCTGGCAGCCAAGTTAACACAAAAAATATCTAAAATGAAAAAAAAAAAACGATGCGATGGTCACAGGAATTATCGATCGATCGACCGATACCTCCGTACAGTCTCGAAAGACAAAGGATATCCGCTGTAAGGGTCAGCTGCGTGTGTAATTGTGCAGCAAGGGTTGCGCAATCACCACACATCCTGAGTCGGTACCGCTTGAGTCCATTGGCAAGAAGTTCAGGACTGGAAACAATGCCAAGATAAGCGGAGAGCACATACAGCACCTGAAACTAACAAATGGTCACCCATCTGGTACTGGCCAGGCTCATCGTTGCTTAACTTCAGTGATCTGGCGGGAACCGATGTGTCAGACATGATTATGCCGTATTCGCATAAAATCGCAAGAATTACTGAAAAGATAATAGTACCCCGTGATAGCGGCATGATACCTGCAATCTTAGAACCACCAATCAAATTCACCAATTAGATTCCTTTGACGGGATAAAACAAGAATGTTTCATCAAATCAAAAAGCTTGCAAGTGTTATGAGGAGAACCATTATTGATGATGGAGGAGGGGACGGATAATACTTTGGTGGAGGTTACACTAAGTTCATTGAAGGGATGATTGATAAAACACATTTACCTTTCAGTTCAGTCGAAGACGACGGGACAAGTTAAAAAATATTAGATGATTTTTTATTCGCACCAGCTGGATGATTGATGATGATCAGGGATTCAAGCCTTTACGACTACACGGTCTCCTCTTCCCCCCTTTCGCCTTTAAGGGTCATCAGCTTCCAGTCTGACCGACTCGATCTCTCTCTGGCTCTGTCTCTCTCGAATCCTGTCTCAATATATTGAGAATCTCTTTTCTTTATGACGTCAGAGGTGTGGTCAACCAATGTGGCTTTCACGTCAGAGGTGTGGTCAACCAATGTGACTTTGACGTCAGAGGTATGGTACACCAATGTGACTTTATCACGTTTTAATTTACCCGTTCCCTTTGCATACAAATATGCACACATTTTATGAACAATAGAAATTCTTAAACTTAATTGTATCTCTTCTAACCTATTTTGTTAATTATTTCTAAAACTCGTATTGTCCATTCTTTTAACTGACATATTTAATATACAGTTATTTCTAAAAAACAAACAAACGAACTATCAACTTGATTCATAAATTAAATATCTATCTCTGACATAAATAATATTTAGTTATTTGCGAGAACAATGGCAATCGTTCTGCATTCGATATGTATTATCTTTTAACACTTGACTACAGGGTTCGATTCTTGCCTTTTCCTAATATCATTTTTAAACTTATATAGTTTTGCTTTCTTACTTAATGGGTTCTCTCCCTTTTCATAACAACTGTTACTGACAACAGATCCTGATAATCGACATCTTTTATTTAGAAGAATCATTATCATTTTATTCTAAACAAACAAGGTTACCCGGCGTTCTTCAGGTGGTTAACCCCGACAGGATTCTCTCTCCTCCGATCTTGAGCGCGGGGTACAATAGGGTAAGAGGTGGCTGGTTATTTTTTAATGCATATAAAACGAAGCTCCGAACTTTATATCATAAACACTCTGATCCCCATCTGGCATCAATTGAAATGAATGGTTCTCGTCAAACCCAGAAGCTTATCAAAACATGGGGCCTCCCCATGTTTTGATAAGCTTCTGGGTTTGACCTTTACTCCTGATCTGAAATGGAATACATACATCAAGTCTGTGTTTTTTATTTATTAATTTATTATATACTAGCGGGGGTACCCGGCGTTGCCCGAGTGTTTGTTTCCGGGACAGGGGGGGGGTTTAAAAAATGTTATGGTAGGTAAGTAGGAAGGATCAAACCCGGAGTCATGAGTAAAAGTAGGAAAATAAAGTGTGAAAAAAAAACATCTTCAACGTTAACAGTTCGGCCACCAAGAAAAGTCCATTCCAGTTGTTTAGGAAAAACAAAACAAAAAACGACTACGGTAGGTCGGTGCGAACGTGAAAATATAATGTGAATTGTCCAGCACGCTAACCACTACGCCACAGAGCACTGCAGCTTAGTTTAGTGATTTTAAATAACTTCACATGAAAGAACTACGAAGCCAAACCGGTGTTCTCTTCTCAACTGTTCCTTGTGAACGATCCCCAAACGGTGTTAAGTGGTGGCAGGGGGAGGAGGAATTTATTAGAGAGAAAATATTTTACCACTTCCATTGATCTTAACCGATTTTGGCCGTGACTTCTCAGCAGAAAAAGTATAGAAATCTAAGATTATCGAGGAATTTGAGAAATAATAAGCCTATAACACACCTCAGATATTGTTCTGCCGTTTGTGCATATTATATTTGCATGAAATATCTTGATTTTTAATCCTATTAAGGTCAAAATCCGACGGGAAAAAATGAGTTCATTTTATTTATATAGAGATTTGTTATATATTATTTTTTATTTATTAATTTTATTTATTTTTTATTTATTTATTTATAATATATGATTTTATTTATTTATTTGTTTTTATTTATTATTTATTTATTACATATTATTCTATTTATTACATATTATTTTATCTATTTATTTTTTTATTTATTAATTTATTATATATTATTTTATTTATTATGTATTATTTATTCATTTTTTTATATATTATTTTTTATTTATTAATTTTATTTATTTTTCATTTTTTATTTGAAATCGTTTTAGATGAGGCGTCATAATTTGTATATTCATGTCTTGCGGACTGTTATCCTCATCTTTATTGTTGTTGATGTGTTAAAGGATTCACAAAAAAATATCAAAAAAAAAGTGAAGCATTCGAAATATGATCCATTTTTTTTTCAATATGAAACGAAAAAAGGATGCATTGTAAAAATTAAAAAAAGAACACATTTAATCTCTTTTCTTTTTGGTCAATGTTTAAGTAAAATCATATAAAAAATGCGAAAGTTTTTTCTTGATATTTAACAAATTGTGAAATTTGCAGTTCTTTTGTTAATTTTAATTATTTTAATTGCATTGATGCTTCTATTTATTATGAAAAAAAAATTATTAAATATCAAGAAAGTATGAAATGAAATAATTGTCAGCTAAATATGCTTTAAATAAATAAAACAAATGTCGCTTTTAAATTGATAATGACAGAATTTTATTCATAGTTTCGATTTTATGAACAATTTATTTTTAAATGAGTGAAATCTATGCTTTTAGCATCAGCAACGTTTTAGGCCTTAACATATGTAAATTTGAGTTCTGCACCATGCACAAAAAGCAAATGACTAACTTCATCATTTGCCACCCGCCAATTATAGTCACAAAAGTCCCCAAGGCCTTAACATATTTAAATTTGAGTTCAGCACCATGCAAAACTGCTAAATAGACATCCACAGAATATTTTGGACGAATATGGTAAAATAGTTCCAAAAATGGAGTATTTTTATTAGCCCTAAAAAAAACCCTGGGGCACACTCAAGAGTTATCGCGAAGTATAGACAAACAAAATTATATAGAAATCTGTTAGTTAGAATATTTCAGAAAGTTTTATAAAAATCCAAGGCATCAATGTTTTTTTTTAATAAGCACAAAAGTGTCAATTTTAGACATTTTAACCCGAAAACCACCCCCAGGGTGGTACCCTATTATCATGGAAAATCCGTTCTGTTACTGTTTTGCTCATATCAAGTTTAATGTTTGTGCAAAATTTCTAAAAATTCCAAGGCGTAGTTATTAAGAAAAGTGCAGACAGACAAATGGACGAACGGACAAGGGTGAATTTACAGATCCACGCTCCTTTTGTCGGGGGATCAAAAATAATAATATACAAGGTTACCCGACGGTGTTTTTTGTAACACAACTCTATCGTTTTCCCTTTCTTCACCTCTATTTCTTTTCTTCAAAGCCCATTCCTCTCTCAGAGCAAACACACATATAAACACCGATTAAACCCCATTCAATAGACTCTTGAGGAATAAAAGAACTAGTTTCTTGAAGTTAAATAAAATGTTTATCTCTCTTTGGTTAATTGCTGTCTAAAAACCCTTTTGAAGAAATCTGTGCCAGTATAGGATGTAAGAACAAATATTTTTCTACGTTTCCTAAACTATCGGGGGGGGGGGTCCGCCCGGCTTTACCTGGTCGTAAAATACGCTTAAATAAGATATTTTAATTCATTCAGATTTTGTTTATCTTATTATAGAGTTGTGATTTCAAAAGTAAAAAAAACAAACTTATTTGCTCATCAGCTCGAATTGAAACCGAAAGTAAAACTTTATTATTTAAAGCTTGTGACGTTACCACTTTACCAACGTGACATTAACTGATTAAAAATAAACTAAGATTAATGTATAAAATGTATGATGATTTTTTCCAATCTTGACACATTTTTGACTCCTTAAAAACTGTTTAAACCAGATAAAGATCCCTAAAAGAACAGTCCATAAAAAATCCAATCATTTGAGACCCCCTTGCGCCCTAGACTTTTATTTTCAGGAGAGATTGAGTTTGAGAATATTGAGACAGACATAGTGAGTTGTATCCATCAGATTTAGATATTATTCATTCAAGACCATATTCATTCAGAATTTACAGGAATCGTGGGTCTTTTTCTTATAGTTATACAGAATGGAACGAAACAGTTGTCACTCTAAAGCGAACAACACTACAGCTTTATTTTTTAAACTGTTATTGAAAAACATCGATTCCGGTAACTAGATTATATAGAAGAGTTGACATCTATTCAATACAGCTTCCTTCAGCCTCAATCACCGCCTCGACACGGGTCCAGAACTAGGAGCATGCCATTCCACAAGCGCCAGCGGGAACTCGGCGACTACTCGGTGGATGGTGGCAATAAAGCAGGTTTTTATCTTGTGGGAGATCATGTTAGTGATGTTCTTCACGTGTGAGTATACGAAGTAATCCAGCGGTTTCCGCTTGGGGAGGAAGGGTTGTGGTAAGTGAGAGAAGGTTACAAAGTCGTAGCACTCCTGAAGTCAAGCGTGAGTCTCTTTGGACTTGTGGGCTGGCGCTAAGTCCTGCTGCCACACCCAGGCTCTGTCGCCGACCACCTACACAGTTGGATCACCACACTCTTCAGCATATTTAGGTACACTCTGTGTTAACTTTTAAGCAGACTTCGAAGATTTGAGGTAGCATGATGTGATCCTCACTTGAAACGACACCAAATACCATAATTGTGACGTGAAACTTTGTTGGGCATTAGCGATGCATTTTGAGGGTGGTGGGAATAATCTTGTTCTCAGAAATTGGATCTGTAGAGAGCATGAGTTGTACAACGGCGCATCTCCGATGTTGCTCGTTGAAATTATGTCACTTTCTGACCGGATAGGTTTCTATCGCTTTTCGGATTTGTACACAACTGGCTAAACTAGTAGATAGTCTGCATATATATATAAAAAAAAGAAAACCAGTTTCAATTAAAGGAAATGGAATCATATCATCTTTTCTAGAGGGAAAATTATACTGTTTCACCCTGTAGATAAAGAAGTGGCCATACTTATTGTGGAGTTAGCTACAGGGATACAAAATTAAGAAAGGGTTTCCAGCCTCATATACATCCAAATCATCTTAGCTTTTTGGAAATACTTTTATTGAGGCCAGGATGAGGCGGGAGTGGACAGGGAGACTGACAAGGAAAACTTTGCATCTGTGCATCCGCGCAAACCTGCAAGAATGCGATGCTGAAGGGTTGCGAATCTTAACAAAGATGGTGACAGATAAATTTACAAGAACTGGATGTAGCAAGGTGCTTCCACTGAAGATGCGTTTAATTCGATGAAAATCCGGCACTCTAGCAGCATAATTAATAATATAGAAATCAAAAATCAGAGGATACAACTAATAACTTTAAGCAAACTCATTCAAATTTAATTCCCAGTATGGATACAGATTAGGGGGTCCTATTATCATCAGCATATTCCGGACAGCTTTTGTAAATCGCCGACAGTCAATATTTTAATCGCTAGCAAACATTAGAAATTAAGAAAAACACGCATCATTAAAATCGAAAAGTCTTTTTATGTTATTTTCAATTTAAAAAGTACCTTTTTTTACACGGTGGTCACCACTTATCAAGGCCCGGAAGCCACTCAGGGATAAGGGTTATTGCAAGTACAGTACGTTAGTGTGGAGATTTGATGAAGTGTTTACTTAAGGGGGCGGTTCATTAGGAATTTGTTAACGTTGGACTTGAAGACATCCAAGTTGTAGTCAGGTGGGAAGCAGGCAGACGGAACAGAGTTCCACAGGCGTGCAGTTCATAGAAAGAAGCTTTGTTCATGGAATCCACGTTTTGAATTTTTGACAGTGGATTCAGCTAGACGGGTGTTTTTCGTGAAAGATTGGCGAGGGGGTACCAGAGATTGGCGTTCAGACGAGCACCTGCCATGGAAATAATGATAAAAGAAGGATAGGCTCGCAACGTTTCTTTTGTGGGGGAGAGGTTGCAGCGTAGAGAAAAGTGCACCTCCCACTAAGCCACGAAGTCCATTTTGTACTCTGTCAAGGCAGGATAGGCTGTTTTTAGCAGCTCCTGCCCAGATATGGCAGCAGTATTCCATCCTTAGACGTACTTGGCTTTTACGAACAGTACTTGCGCAGTTTACGAACAGTGCTGGAATAATAACGTTATTATTCGGGAAGTCATTCTTAACGTGGCGAGGGAATGGGGATTTTTTAAATATTGCATAGTTTCACTTAACAATTTGATAAACAAAAGATACCGGAAAAATATTTAAGGAAAAAAAAAAGAAGGTACCGTTTGCTAACGATCAGCTGTTGCAATTTCATTGGCTAAGAGTTTCGGCACCTTCCGGCAGTTTACGTAAGCTTCCCAGGATATGCCGACTTTTAAGCGGTTCCTATTCTGCATAAGTACTGGATTTTATATCGATGTATATCTATTTATATTGTGATTGAACCATTTCAGTATTTTTCCACAATTCCGATACAATTAGCGACATTTTCTAAACGGCAAAAGTATTTCATTTTGAAACCTGGTGAATCCTAGCGTGGATGAAATGCGGAATATAGGTTTATTGCCTTATATATTTTATAATTTGCTATATATATATATATATATATATATATATATATATATATATATATATATATAGTAAGTTATAAAATATATATGGCAATAAAGCTATATTCCGCATTTCATCCACGCTAGGATTCATCACGTCTCAAAACGAAAGGCGAATATTGGCTGAAGAGAGCTTGATAAGGATACCTTAAACGGTCCTTATTATCGGGCTTGAAACCGACGGTACCAATGATTTGTCTCATCTAACAACTTTCTGTACACAATATATATATATATATGTGTGTGTGTGTGTGTATAATACTGATTTCAATAGAGTTGTAAAAATGACTTGTGTGCTATCATCTAGAATCGAAACCAAAACATTTTGCGCATTAATCGTATTCCCTGTGGTGTGTGATATCGACAGATAGATAAGGAAGATTTAAAGTCAAACTACTTCTAAATACGATTGAATTTACGCATGAGCAAAAGTAATAGTCATGTCAGCAAGTTAAAATGAACATTTTTTGCATTTTAACGTGCCAACACATTTCTGTACGCGTTATTGAAAGGTTTTAATCGTTGTAAACTATCCTTGGTGACTGATAACTACGGCGATGACAACAGCATATTCTTTTCATTGTTTTGACTCTCGAGTATATATCCGACACAGTCAGACATACTTAATCAACCAAGAACCACATCACTTTAGACACAATTAATCAACCGAGAACCACATCACTCTATATACACACTCGAGAGTCAAAACAATGTAAAGCATACACTCTTGTTCTAGTCCTAAAGATAACTATTTCCTGATAATTTCAGTGTTATGTGACCAGTAGCTTAAGAGTTTATCGGTTAAATATTTTCAGAGACACATATATACATCTATTGTTTTATTTATATTGATGAATATGTTCATATACAAATTCAGAATCTAGTCTATGGCCTTTTGGCTAGCGTTAAACTGTAGTATTAGACAGACACTACACTTCATGTTTCTGTCCTCGATAAATGAAGGGCACCCCCCCCCCTTGATTGAGTCATATTTTTTCCTTAATCTAGTACGCCTCTTTTTGAGGGAGCTGGGGTTTCTCCACATTAGAACTGACTCTGTGTTTACATCTGCTCTCGTTGATAGGCGACTAAATTTTTGCATTGCTATTTCACCCCAGTGCCACTTGGATGTAAAGAGTGGGATGGCTTCTATTTGAGACATAATTTGCAAAAACACCATGTAGGGAGTTGAGCGGCAAGATATGTGTTCACATTACACTTGAACTGCTGCATGCTAGTATAATCAGGGAAGCAGGAACTCGGGAGGGAATTCCAAAGTCTAGGTTTCTACTGTGTATGGGTGGAATGTTGCTGCTTCGGGTTTGTCAGGAGTATTTATGTCGAGCGAGTACAAGAGCTTGAAGTTCCTCAGTGCAGCTTACAATAAAATACTTGTAAAATAGGCACAAAAATGCAAGATTGCGTCGATGAGACAAGAATTGAAGTTTAGTTGATTGAGCGGGATCTATTAGGTTGGCGATTCATTTTTAACCCCCGTCTAAGCGAGAAAGGTTAGTAACAGATGCACCAGTATCAATACTCCATCCATCGATCCATTCATCCATTCAGCGCGGCCGTAGTCAAGACTGAACTCACTACACGAGTTAAATCTTGTCGGACGTTGAGTACTTGATGTTTCGCCGGGGCTATCAAGGGTATTTTTTTTCGTGACGCCATCACTAAATGGGGTGCCTACCACGGCTTAAAAGAGTCCCATCTACCCTCGAGAGAAGGATAGACCGCGTCAGTTTCTCAACCTAGTAGTTTACCTCTCGATACATACAGCACCTCGCCTTTCCAAATGATCACCCATCTGGTACTAGCCAGGCTAAACGTTGCTAAACTTCGGGGATTTGAAGAGAACCAGTGTGCCAACATTATTTTATGTACGGCACAATACTCTATACATGGGCGAATGGTGACGTTGTGGCGGTACAAGATACTCTCAGGCGTAAGTAATCCTCTCGCACGATAGAAAGAGAGAGAGCTCACGTTCTTTGCAGCGGCCTTGGCAATGCCCTCAATATGACCGTGTGAACGGTAAACCGAGGAGTTTGAACGAAGAGCTTTCTGGTTATGTATCATTAGTAGAACTAGGACAACAGCATATTCTTTTCATTGTTTTGACTCTCGAATGTATATCCGCTGATATCTTTTTATGCTTTTATAAAGTGACGTGGTTTTCGGTTGATTAACTGTGTCTAACTGTGTCGGAGATATACTCGAGAGTCCAAACAATGAAAAGAATATGCTGTTGTCGTAGCCCTAATCATTAGCCATGGCTATCAGTGGCCGAGAATATTTCTAATAGAAGATATTACACTTGGATCTAAAAAATCAAGAAGTTTATTAATTTTTTTATTTATTGCGGACTATTTTCCTCATCTTTTTAGTTATTGTTTCACGACGTTTCAGCCAACTATTTCTCTGGACTTCATCAGATGGTAACCGCGACGGGATAGGAACTCCGAATCTCTTAACTGCATTCTCAGCAATTACTGCCTTCCATAGTTGTTGTCGTATTATCGTCGCAGTTACCACCTGACGAAGGCCAGAGGAATAGTTGGCCGAAACGTCGTGCAAAAACAACTAAAAAGATTATGATAATCGTCCTCAATGAATAAATTAATAAATAATACTCATCTCAATAATGAACTACAATTAAATGATATATACCATTCAGTACGGACCTGACCATGAAAGATCACATAATAAATAAACGTGGATTTATAAGATTAAAACATTCAACCTTGATCGCCCTTCGGGGCCTTTGGCGCAGTAGATAGAGACGTTGAATCTTTATGATTCCAGGTGAGAATTGTCTGAAGATAACGGTTTCAATCCTATCCAAAGCCGGCCAGAGACTTATTTGGGCCAAAACGTGGTGAGATGACAACAACAACTATGGAAGGCAGTAATTGCTGAAAATACAGTTAGGAGATTCGGAGTTCCTATCCCGTCGCGGTTACCACCTGACGAAATAATATATATCAAGAAATTTATCGTGATTCTTGCCCGTATCCTAGGATGCTTCTGAATTTCGACCCGAACCGTTTCTGGCCAACTAATGGACCGACCAAGCTACTGATAAACTCGCAAGGACGCATTCATTACGAGTCCACTTTGGCGTGAGAATGTCATATTTAGGCGACCTTAGTGACAGATGAGTTAGAAGGACCTTATTTCCAGGGAACAAGCAAGGCAAGAACCGAGCCGTAACAAGACATGACCTAGTTGTTAACCCAGAGAATACGTGTGGGAACCGACGCGGGCCCAGTCATCGGAACAACGATAAATGAAATAATCAGCTTAAGAAATAAAAAGAAAAAGAAAAAGCTTAGACTATATTACAAAATAGGAAATATGGAGGAGACAAGGTCGGGGTTAGTTTAGGTAAAAAAAAAAAAGAATTGGTGGAAATGGTCTGCGGAAAGACGTAAGAGCTCTTCGAATTCGAGTGTGAAATTACGGGCCGCTAATTAGGAAGAATAGGAAAGATTTTTTTTCGAGAGGGGAAGCTGAGTCTTATTGGCAATGTGTAAATCCGGTTATCGGAGGGTTACTCTTGGAATATCCGAAGAGAATGGATGTTTTTGTGGCCGGAAAATTTGAAAATAATTACTGTCAGTTTGGTTCCAATTTTCTGCTTGAAATTTCGGCCAAATTAACCATGAATTTCCAATCATAGGTTGACGTCTAGCAAAAATTATGTTGTGAAACGTCGAAACAGTTATCCGTGAATAAAAATACATACATACACGCATATATATATATATATATATATATATATATATATATATATATATATATATATATATATATATATATGGCATAATCGCTGACACACCAGTTCTCATCAGGTTACCGAAGTAAAGCAACGGTGAGCCTAGTTAATACCAGATGGGTAAACATTTGGGAATTCTAGGCGCTGTATGTGCTCTCCGCTTATCTCGGCATTTGCTTCCAGTCGTCCTGTACATACACTTCACTTGCTACTGGTATTTAACAATGTCGATTCAGGAGAGGTGTGGTTGGTGATTGCGCACCTCCTGCCAATAAGACTTAACCACACAGTCCCCCCCCCTTCGTGGGTAATCATAGTCTGTCAAAGACTGAGAGAGCCCCCCTAACCCTCCCCAACCATATATATATATATATACATATATATATATATATATATATATATATATATATATATATATATATATATATATATATATATATATATATGCGGGGGGTGGAACGATTAATCAGAATTGAGAATCGAAAAAATCGGAACTTATTGGGGTATCAGAATCGGAAAAAAAGTTTGCTATTTACCGATGCCAAAGAGGAGTCTTTTAATTGGCATTTTTAATTGATTTTCAAGTCATATTAAAATAATGAATAGTTATCGATTTTAAACTATTAGCAAAACTAAAATCGATAGACCATTACTCACAAGCATGTTTTTTTTTTGTGTGAGAATATATCTGCATATTTTACACGTGTTTTTATGGAAATCGTGAAAAATAACAACTTTGTAGTTAAATATTTAGATATTTATAAAGAATCGGAATCGGAATCGGAAACGGTAATTGTATCGGAATCGGGAATTTAATACGGAAGCGGTAATTGTATCGGAATCAGAAAAATATTGGAATCGACCCATGCCTGACATATATATATATATATATATATATATATATATATATATATATATATATATATTTATAAAAATAAAGACGAAACGTTTATGAACACATAATACGGTTTGTTCCTTTTTATTTCTCTATTTTGTCGGAATACTATTTCCATTATTTTCATGATATATATATATATATATATATATATATATATATATATATGTGTGTGTGTTTGAAATTAAGTTTTTCATCGCACTGACATGTAGATTAAATGTCTAATTTTCTATCGAAAAATTATTAAAACGAACTCCGTAATATACTCAGGCATGCATATGCGAACGACTACATGAAGTTTAACAAATTTGCATATGCTTTTCATTAATTAATTATTCAATATTTATTGTTTTGTATTCGATAATTAGTTTTATGCTTTCCTATAAAAGTCAATTCGTCTGTGTGTGTTTGGGTGTGTTCGTTCACGATGGACTCCGAAACGGTTGGGTCGATTTTTTAGTAAACTTTACACAAATGTACTTGATTTACGTGGGAATGTTATTATATACGTTTTGGGTGGGAATGCCTCTGATAAGTATCGAAAATCCGATTAAACAAATGTATTTTAGAAGTTTTATTACCTCACAAGTCGGAAGGCCCAGTGATAATAGGGCCGCGTTGAAAATCAAGACTGCTGTTTAGAGGAAAATTGTACCGTGATGCTTGAATGCGTGTTTTAAACACAAAGTCAAGCCATTTTGTAAAAATCATTTTATAAGATTAAGAGTCGTTTATTTGATAAGTCAAGCGAGCGTTCGAAATGGATGTTTATGAAATGAAACATGCCACTTGATTTTGCATTATAAACTTTAATCCAAACAATTATATTAAAAATAATTTTGTATATCAACAGTATTTTATCTAATGTCACCATATAGACTACAATGTGTTGCGTAATAAGTCATTGCAAAAATGCATGTGAAGGTTTCTGTCGTTACACAAGAGCAGGAATCAATCGATTCGATTGAAAAATTAGCGATTTCATCGATTTCAATCACCATAAAACTATGGTATCGCGGGATATTAATTACTCCTTACTCAATGCTGGGAAAAGTAAGATCTCCTTGCTAGTTTCTCATTTTTATTTACTGTTTAATTTTTAATTTTTCGTTTGTATGTGTATATGTACTGTGTGCATGTGCGTATGTGCGTACTTATATGTGTATATATTTAAGACTGACGTGACACCTTCTCATTGGCTATGCATCCTTCTCCTCCTCCTTCTCATCCTCCTCCTACTCTACCTTCCTTCCTTTTCCATTCCCCTTTTCCCCGTGCATGCTCATACTTTCACTACACCGATGAAGACTAAAGGATCAGTCGAAAATTATGTACTTATATAAAAAAGTTTTTAATTTTTTTTTTCATAATATTATTTTGTATTCCTGCACGTCACCAATTGAAAACGAATAAAGAAAACTTATAAGCTTTTATACTTTTCGTATTCTTTTTTATACATTTCCATTCATATATATATATATATATATATATATATATATATATATATATATATATATATGAAATAAATGGAAATTCAATTAACTTTCTTGAAGTTATATATTTGGATTTTACCGTTACTGGATTATTTATCTTCCACCAGACTTTCCATTCACGTGTAATCACTTTTTCTTCACCATATTCCCTCAGCTTAACTTATTTTGTTATCAAGTAAGATCTTTAGCTTACTTGTTGTTTCATCAAATACTTTTGCATGCAAAATCCGATCCCGCATTTTGCTAATCCCTACCCTTTGATGAGAAGGAAAGTATTTCTTCGAAACTCCGCGGATTAAGGACTATCCACTTATCTAGTGATTCCTTTTCAGATTAAATATGTTTTTAACTCATTTCAAAGTGTTTTTTAACATGTTTTATTAACTGTTTGCTCGTATATATATATATATATATATATATATATATATATATATATATATATATATATATAGTAATTTGTTAAATATGTATGGCGATTAAGTGACACTGAATATTCGGCGTTTCATCCACTCTAGGACTCCTATGCGCATAAGCCTGAGGAGTCCTAGAGTGGATGAAACGCCGAATATTCAGTGTAGCTCAATCGCCATATATATTTTATAAATTACTAACTAGCTCTACCTACGTATTGAGCACTTTTGAAGTAAATACTTAAAGTTTACGCATGAATCTATACTTTCGTATATTAATTTTATGTGAGTAAATTAAGTAGTTATATATATATATATATATATATATATATATATATATATATATATATATATATACACTAGCAGTTCAGCCCGGCTTTGCCTGGACTCTGCGCACTGAAGCCAAGCCGCAAAGGTAAAATCTATTGAACGTTGTGTCTTTTGGCAGTCAGATTTCCGTACAAAAACCGATTAAGGAGCTTGCCCCATGTCTGAGTACGCTTTATGAAAAATTTCAAAAGTTTAAACCAAAATTTGGCTGAATAATTTGGTAAAGATCGGACAGGTACATTTTTTTTAACTTTGCTCCAAATTTTGACCTCTTAACATTTCTTGTTTTGGGTTCAAATCAAATTAAAATGTTTGATCCATGCCCAAGTAATCTAAATCTAAAATTTCAAGTGTTTACACCCAAAATTGGCGGAGGAGTGTGCTAGAGTTTTCAAAGGTTAAATCGTTGAACTTCGACTCTTTGACAGCCAAATTTCAGGCTGGAAACCGATTGAAAAGATTCTCCGAAATCTCAATATCCTTTCTGTCAAATTTCGAGTCTGTAGACTGAAAATTGACAGAGTAGTTTGGTAGAGAAATGTACACACACGGACACAGACAGACAGTCAATTTCCTTTAGACACACACACACACATGTGTGTATATATATATATATATATATATATATATATATATATATATATATATATATATATATATACCTGTCTCGGCGTTAGCTATAATGTCTCTTGCTTCTGCCTACTTTAAACGTTGGCCGTAGACAGCTGTTTCTGATACGTCCATCTTTTTCGGAGCCGACTTTGTTTTTCCGACCGCACGTCAGCAACAGCCGGCCCATTCTCGCCTGCGATTTTTCACGTGCATTTTCTTCGAATCGTATATTGCTTCTCACAAGGACAATGTACATTTTCTATTTTCCTTTTTATTCTCCGGCACCCTTCCTAATTTAATATGCGAGTTTTTCGCTACTATCTTTGCCAGCCAGCCTCCTTTGCGGCTGCTGACATTTTCCCAAGCGCTTCTATGTACTATGTTTAATACGTATTGTATACGAATTTTAGTGAGTTTTCAGGTGGATTTCTTGAGTGGTTGATTCATGGGCTGATTTCATGCTGTCTGGATAGTTATTTTGGTGGCGGGCTTCGCATTAATTAAGCGTTTACTGTGTAGGTGTGCTAATTTCGAAGTTTGGACTTTAGCAAAAGAATAACGTTGTTTAACCAATCATTGCTGTATATTAGCACAGGCGCAGAAGTGCCAGGTTTAAGTTGTCTTACTCCTGCCGAGGTCCTGGATATGCCCTTAAACTATATCCGATGGTGAGGTCCCAGCTTGCGGGCTTTGGGGAGTGTGGCGCCATCCTTTAATTGCCATTGCTCCCAGGTCCACTCTGAGTGGTAGTACCTGTTAGGGTCCCAGCTATGGGTTAAATAGAAACCGACTTAAAATAAAAAAACAAATATATTCAAATGTTTCTTCAAAATTACTGGATTCAGCATTAAATAACCCAAATGGGTTAATATGCCGTAAAACAAAAGCAACCAACCAACCAACCAACTACTCCTGCCGAAGGTAATTCTTGTATTTTTAAAAAAAAATTTTTCTCTAGTTAGTAGCTATGTTCCAAATATTCATCGCGGTTTATTTGAAATAAATTTTACTATTGTTGCTTGTTTATTTAAATTTTCCGGAGACTTCAAGCACAATTAAAGAACGTGCAGGTTTCTATAATGTAGTGCCATTAATAAGTAAACTTTTATTAAAAGAATATAATTTAATTGTAGACACAGTTTAACCTTATCACACGATAGAAACACCCCCTGTAATAATTAATACATATAATCTCAATTAATAAATTACATAACAAAAACAAATTCATTTAATTTCTGTTACCTATATTTGATTTTAACGGACATATTTTTTCCAGAAAGAATATTAACTGCATCATATCTTTTTAAAATATATTAACGGCTGTATGACGGTATTAAAATCCCCCTCTCTTAAACACAGCAACCTCCCTATTTCTTTGAATTTCTAACGTTTCTTTTTCGTTGCTGGAATAGAAAAGCATCACTCTTCTCACAAGAAAATTTTCAAATATTTTTTACTGGTATTGTTGTTTTCTTAATTTCATTCATCTAGAAGAAGTCTTGAAATAAAGACTTAGTGTTGATGAACTCGGTTTGTTCCTGTTTATTTCTCTATTTCGTCGGAATACTATTTTCATTTTGCTTATCATACAAACGTATATAAACTCCCATAGAATTTCACTATCTCTTCTTCTCTTCTTCTCTATAAATAAAATTAACTCATTTTCCCCGTGTGAGTTTGACCTTAATAGGATTAAAAATCACGACATTACATTCAAATGTAATGTCCACACACTTCAGCACAGGATCTGAAGTGTGCTATAGGCTTACTACCCTTAAAGTTCCTTGATATTCGTACACCTTCTCTTCTCTTCTCTTCTCTCTCTCTATAAATAAAATGAACTCATTTTTCCCGTATGAGTTTGACCTTAGTAGGATTAAAAATCACGACATTACATTCAAATGTAATGTCCACACACTTCAGCACAGGATCTGAGGTGTGCTATAGGCTTACTACCCTTAAAGTTCCTTGATATTCGTACATTTCTATATTTTTCCCGATGAGAGTTCACTGCCACAATCGGTTAGAATCAATGGAAATTGTCAAATCTTTTCTCCTTATTCGATTCATACTCCGCCCGCGACCACTTAACACCGTTGCGGATACATCCACAGGGGAATATATGAGGAACACCGGTTTGAGTTCTTAGTTGCTTAAAAAATATGGATTGGCATTTTTCCGTCGGGTGAAACGCGACTCTACGTCGGGGTTACTTGTGCATTTTATATATTTTTTCTTCTTTTTCCCCCTTTTTTCCTAATTTTATATTCTTTCTCTTTTTGTGGGGGGGGTACGATTCGAAGGATTACTAAAACGAACTAACATTGGATTCCAGTTTTTACAAGAAACTTTAACAGTCAGCCGCCAGCGTTCTTCAAATTTTGCACAGATTGTCGCTTTAATATTTGATGTACTGTCTTTATACTTCTATTATGTTTGCACTGATTTCATACGTGATACCAGCGAGGTGGGAGCTGACTTCCTATTTTCGGGTTATTTACTTATTCAATGTTTATTTCTATACATTGCATTTCTGAGAGTTTCATTAGCACAATTACTACTACGCTATCGATATTGGAATCAGACAACATTCAAATTGGTTAACAACGACAACAAAGAAAACAATACAAAAAATAAACCAAAACAAACCAAAACAAACCAACATTTAAAACAAAAACACGGTCAGTTTTCCGGTTTTATTTATTCATTTTTTTTTCTTTTTCATTGTAACAAAAATAATAAATAAATAAACTCTAATAAACATATTTTCATTATACACAGTAAGTTTTATTTTTTTTTACATTTTGTTTTTCATTAAAAAAACAACAAAAATAGATTTAAATAAATATATTTGCATTTTACGCGGTAACTTTTGGGGTTTTTTCTTTTTTTCTTTTTTTTTTCTTTTTTTCTTTTTTTTCTTTTTTTCTTTTTTTCTTTTTTTCTTTTTTTCTTTTGTATTCTTTCACGTTGGTTTTGTTTTTTATTTCTTTCAATTTTACGCGTCACATAATAAAAGCTAAAATTGTGTGTGCGTGTGTGTGTGTGTGTGTGTTCCTTCACTCTAAACTTGGCCTCCTCCTGCTACTACGACAATGACGTCATGTTTGACCTAGAAAACGTTGACGTTATTTTCAACCACCTACAAGTGTTTTTAAAGGGTTAATTTTATCCGTCCTCAATTGTGTGTCTCTTTGGCGAAGAGGTAACGTGTTAGTTTTCCGCCTTAACCCTGACGCTTCGAGTTCGAGCCTGTCTTCCTACCTAAACTTTTTTCCTTTTTTTTTTTACATTTGTTCGCGGTTTTGCTTTGTTTTAGTTTTTCCAATTTTTATAACATTGTGTTTTTTTATAATATTAAAACAGGGTCCCCCCCTACTACATACACACCTCCAAACACCCTGGCAACGCCGGGTACCTCCCGCTAGTTAGACAATAGTAGAAACTCACACACATATACACGATTTATATCCTCTGTGGTATACAGGCTCCCACAACATTACACCTGTTCTGAAGTTCCTATTTACTTGCCTCGCCACGAGGGCAGAGTTCGATACAAGTTCGGTTTTTAATGTGGGGAAATCCAGCTCACAAAAAAGGGGCACTGGATAGGAACATGGAGTACTGCTGCCACATCTGGACAGGGGCTGCTAAAAACAGTCTATCCTGCCTTGATAGAGTACAAAATAGGCTTAGTGGCTTAGTGGGGGGTGCCCTTTTCTCTTCCCTGTAACCTCTCTCCCACAGGAGAGACGTTGCGAGCCTGCCTTTGCTTTATCGTTACTTCCATGGCAAGTGCTTGTCTGAGCTCCAATCCCTGGTCCCCCCTCGCCAATCTTTCACAATAAACACCCGTCTAGCTGAAACCACTGTCAAAAATATCCCCCACTTTTTATCTGTGCTAAAATGAAAACGTAGAGTCCATAAACAAAGCTCCTTTCTTATAAGTGCACGCCTGTGGAACTCTGTTCCGTTTGCTTGTTTCCCACCTGACTTAAACCTGGATGTCTTCAAGTCCAATATAAACAAATTCCTGATGAACTGCCCCCTTAAGTAATACACATGATCAAATCTCCAATACTAACGTACTGTGCACGCAATAATCCTTATCCCCGAGTGGCTTCCGGGCCTTTATAAGTGATGACCACCTTGTAAAAAAAAAAGGAACAAAAATGAAAATTGTCTCGGTGAGGAATGACTTCTCCTCCACTGACCGAGGACGGAAAAAGTGAAGTGTAGCATCAGAACAGATACTACGCTGTGATCTTATCTCGAATACCTCTAATTTTACAAAAGGAGGCATAAATGGATTTTCGCCTGCACGTATACATGTCCGTGTGTGCAATATTTGTAACTTTTTCTATATTTTATTTTTATCAGTCCGCAAAAATGTCCTCTTGAGTCAACCCTTCTCGTCTCTTCAAGCTAACAGCACCTTCTGCGACATCTCAGCAATCAACCCCCAACACCATCATTAATACATTGCCGTGTTTCCACCCTTACGCCAGTCCAATCTAAGCATCCCTTAACAACCACTTACTCTGCCAACGTCCGGTCCGCTACTGAGACGTGTTTCTTGTTATCAACTGTCCCTTCCCCCATCCCGATCTTGCATTTGTTCTGATAATACCACGACCCCCCGGTTGGGAACTCCTTAAAACCATTAATAAACCAATCTCAACCCATGTTCCCTCTACTTATATCTGCGTGGCAGTTCTAATTAAGAATCGGCGATTCTGTCCTAAGACTGCCCGAGTGTCCGTCGCTTGTATGGAATTGTGTCCTTATCCCGACCCTCATCTTTTAGGGGAGCATTTTCTTTTCTCAACAAAATAATTGCTCTTCTCCTTTCCTTTCTTAAGATCTAAATCATCTTTATCTATTTATTTATTTATTTGCGAACTGTTATCCTCATAGTTATTGTTGTTTTATCACGTATCGGCCGATTCATTCTCTGGCCTTCTTCAGGTGATTAACCGCGACTGAATAGGCATGTTGAGTCTTGTAACTGTATCTCCAGTAATTTCTGCCTCTAATAGTTGTTGTTTATCTACGTTTCTATCAACTCATTCTCTGGCCTTCTACAAATGATAGACCACGACTGGATATAAATGCTGAATCTCTTAACAGTATCCTCAGTAAGAGCTTCGACCAACTCATTCTCTTGCCTTCGACAGATTATTAACCGCGACTGGATATGAATGCCGAGTCTCTTAACTGTATTCCCAGTAATAACTGCCTTCCATAGTTGCTATTTTTCTCGCCACGTTTTGGCCAGGTAATCCTGCTTTACCTGCTTTGGGTAAGATTGAATGCTTTTAAGCCTGCTTTGGGTAAGATTGAAACCACTATCTTCAGACAATTCTCACCTGGAACTGTAGAGATTCAACGTCTCTATCCACTGCGCCACAGGCCTCAAATAAATATACAAATTACACATCTCTAAGCATCCCCCCAAATATGACAGAAAGAAAGATTATCGGGTTTCGATCCTGCCTCAAACTAGTTGCCTATCTAGCCGCACTGATGAGCTGTGATGCAGTGAAACAGTACTGTATCTGGATGACTATAATGCTACCTATCTTCGGTTGAGCATATTGGGAAGTAATATACAAACCACCATTAGCGTATTAAACGATGCAATTTGTGTAAACAAATCGTGCTTAGGCACTTGAATGATGTCAAAACATCGTTAATTCACTACCCGCAGAGAAGCAACCAAATAGCGTAATGGTAAAAAGCCTTGACTGTCGTTTAGGCAATCGGGTTTCGATACTGGCCTGAGGTACTTGCCTGTCTAGCATCACTGATGAGCTATGATGCAGCGAAACAGTACTGCATGTGAATGACTATATATATATATATATATATATATATTTCTGAGCAAAAAAAAAGTGATAGTATATATATATATATATATATATATATATATATATATATATATATATATATATATATATATATGTGTGTGTGTGTGGGTGTGTGTGTGTGTGTGAATTATTTGGATTTATCCAGCCCTTCTTGGATGTTACCTCCTTATTCAATAGATTTTTACAATATCCTTTTACACTTCTACTTTTTTTTACTTTTTTCTGCTTTTATAATAATTATATTTCTATATAAGCTTATTATATATCTTTATAAATTTATTATATATCTTTATAAACTTTTTATATATCTTTATAAACTTACTATATATCTTTATAAACTTTCAATAACTGTTAAAAACTTTTTTATGCAAATATGATTCAATTTAGTAATTGTCTGTATGTATTGTATGTATTAAATATGGTACTCTTGCAGAATTGGATCCGGATCTTCGGGAATTACCATCAATCATGGCTTGGGCTTGACCAACATTCGGTGGATTAAGCCGAAAGTTGCTAAACTATTGAAACGCTAAATGGTTTTCTTTTTTATTGTATTAAAAAATGTGAGTTTTTAATTAATATTTGGGTAAGGGGGGTGTTACTATACACTGATTCGAAAAAGTTGTTCAAAAACGAATAAATGAAAGCAAAGGTAAGGTAAATTACGTTTCTATCTAACTGGATAATTTTTTAGTGTTTTTATTTAATGTAAAATTTTTAATCGGCTGAAAAACGCAGTGTTCATCTATGTATTTGAAAAAGACGAATGGTCGCGGACTCTGTGAATACGTTAAGTTTGGGAAAATCAGTTAAAAACTATACAAAACAATGTCAGACACCTACTGATTATATGTTATTGTGATATAGGCTGACATATTCGGTGGGTTTCTGATAGTATTTTGTATAGTTTTTTAGGTTTAAATCATTTTCTCAAACTTAACATCATCAACAGTGTCCATCACCGTTTGTATTTTTCAAATACACTGATAAACACTGTTCTTCGAGCTGACTAAACGTTATAATGAATAAAACGGGTTTGTATTACTAAACACAGAAACGAAGAAGTTGTTGAAAAATAAATATAACAAATAAATGTTATCAAAGGCAAGATAAGTTACTTTTCTACCTAACTGGATAAGATTTTAGTGTTTTTATTTAGTGTAAAATGTTTAATTGGTTTGAAAAATGTAGTGTTTATCTGTATATTTAAAAAAATACAAATGGCGGCAGACTGTTGAACACATTAACTTTGGGAAAATGAGTTAAAACTAAAAATCTATACAAAATACTGTCAGGAACTCACTCAATATATGTTACTGCGACATAGGCAGACATGTATTCAGTGGTTTTTAACAGTATTTTGTATAGTTTTTTTTTAGTTTTAACTCATTTTCCCAAACCTAATGCGTTAACACAGTCTGCCGCCATTTGTAATTTTCAAATATAACAGTAAATGCTGTGTTTTTTGAGCCGAATAAAAATTTTGCATTAAAAAAACAAACAAAAATATCCATTTCGGTAATAAAGTAACATATCTTGCCTTTGATAATATTTGTTAATAAGGTCACGTGAGTCGATTAATGGGTGCTAATGTACTTACTGATCCGCGCTATTTTTTTAAATCGTATTTCCAAGTTTAATTAAAATTTTATGTTTTTTTTTTGTATTTTTTTAGATTAGGTCCACCTCCACAATTTTCTTTTAAATGATGACTTTTGAAGGTTTCCCACTATGCTGAATACAGAAATCGCATTGAAATTTTGCAGAAATAAGTAGTTATCGAGATATAGATAGTTGTTTATGCATTGTATTCTTTGGCGGACATCTTTGTTACGCACATAGATTTTTATGACACGCGCAAGCGTGTAAAAAAGACGTCAGTCCGACAATCTCAATCAATGATTCAATTTATATTTGCAGTTCCTTTAAATGCATAAATCTGCAAAATTGATTGTATATTTTGCAAACCTCTTTCCTTTGATAAGAAAATTGCATTTTCCGAAACTCCATGGAATAAGTTATTTCAAGTTTATTTGCACTCTTTGTCGGATAATTAAAAAAATCTGTATACCTTCTTCACAGATTTTGTATTTTTTTGTGTTGAAAATTTGAATGTATTTTCAATAATCAGATTTTTCCATTATATATATATATATATATATATATATATATATATATATATATATATATATCGGAGGGAAACACATTTGTAGCTATTGGCTGGTTTTGTTGTCAGAATAATTATTATGAGGATATATATTATTTTTTTTAGGTATCCAAGAACACAATACACGAATTGTAATTTTTGTTTTGGAGCCATGAGTAACCCCAGTAAATTATGGATGGATGGCAGATGTAGGTTAAACCCATGGGTATATGCTCAGCTTTAAGATTAAAAATATACTTTAAATTCTTAATTTGTTAAATAATCTATCATAGCCTTTTCTGTATCTGTTTAATTAAATTAATTAATTAATCATAGCTTTTTAGTATTTACTAGACTTGAAGCATCAAACGGCCCTAGTTGTCTCCCTTTAACTGTTATAAGTACCTACGAAGACCTTTTTTCTACGTAATGTTTTCAACTA
>NC_136525.1:40027464-40062464 GCF_053919585.1 Euprymna scolopes
AGCAGTAGTAGTAGTAGTAGGAGGAGGAGGAGGAGGAGGAGCTCTGTCTATTTGACACTATTTCCAACACTCTGGCCCCCGACTGGCATCAATTGAAATGAATAGCTCTCGTCTTGGGGAGGCTCCCTGTTTTGACAAACTTCTAGGTCGTAACCTTTACACATGATCTGAGATGGAACACGTATATCAAAATCATTATCAAGGTCGCTGGAAAAATGGTGGGGGCAGTCTACCGCTTCAGCAGATATCTCACTGCCGATGAAACCCTCTTCCTATATAAGAGCCAAGTATGTCTTAGGATGGAGTACTGTGGTCACATCTAGGCAAGAGCTGCTACAAGCACCTTATCCTGTCTTGACAAAGTTCAAAATAGACTTTGTAACCTAAGAGGGGATGCCCTTTTCTCTTCCCTGCAGCCTCTTTCACACAGAAGAGACATTGCGAAACTGTTTCTACTCTATCGTTATGTTCATGGCTAGTGCTCTTCTGAGCTCAAATCTGTGGTACCCCTTGCCAAACTTTCACGAAAAACACTCGTCTAGTTAAAACCACTATCGATAATTTCCCCCACTCTTTATCTTTCCCTAAACCTAAAAGTGCATCCCATGAACAAAGTTTTCTTTTTTTTCTTAGAATTGTATGCCACTGGAACTCTGTTTCGTTTTCCTGCTTTCCAGCTGACTATAATATGGTTGTCTTCAAGTTCAACGTAAAAAAGTTCTTGATGAGCCGCCCTCTTTAGTAATTAAATTTATCAAATTTCCACTAATAACGAGTACTACGACAGTGTCTCATTAACTACCGTACACTCATTAATCCTTATCCTCGAGTGGGCCTCCGGGTATTTATAAGTGGTGACTCTTTTGTAAAAAAAAAAAAAATCAAACAAAGATAAAACTATGCTCCTCCTAAAAATAGTCCGTAAATATTAAGCGATTGGCAGCTCAACATATTTCAATATTTAGAACGACGTTTACTCATTCGTTCATTTGTCGTTAGGGTTGCTAAGGTAAATGCAGTCCTTCTGGTCAGGAATCCCATCACCCCCGCTTGGGAGTTCTTTTCATATGTTATTTGCTTTGCTTGTGTCGAGCTATGCGCTTTCAACCTGAACTCATAGATCAAGTGCGCAGTTGTGAACGGAAGAAGATGCGAAAACAAAAAGCAATTCCCGTGGTGGATTTCTCAAAATGGCGACTGATTAAGTTCTTTGTTAATTCCGAAGTTTTTTTCTTTTATTTTTATTTATTTATTTTTTTTTTTTTTTGCGATTCAACCGCTCGTAAAAATGGCGTATTTTTTGTGTCGTACATAAACGATTCGCCTTTCTTTTATCTTTCTTTTTTTTTCTTTGAATATTTAAATATTTACACATTTAAATTTTATTTTCTCTCTTCTTTGAACCTTCTCTTTTTTTCTGTCCTTGTTGACTATTTACCACCACCACCACCACCACATCCACCACCACCACCACCACCACCACAACAACAACAACAACAATAACAACAACAACAAAAACAACAACTAGCGGGACCTGTGGAAATTCCACAGGGGACTCATTCATATGTAATGTTCACTGCAAATGGAGACGCTCTGATATTATTGTGGCTTTTTTGTTAAAATTGCAAAAGTATTTATCTAAGCTAGCACGAACACCCGGTAAAGCCCGGTCGTAAAGTACGCTTAAATATGATATTTTAATTTTTGCAGATTTCGTATAGAGTTAATGTTCTATCGATTTTTATGTTATAAAGTTGCGATTTAAAAAAATACCAAAATATATCTATATCGCTTGGGTGCATTATCTTAAATCAAAAGCAAAACAAAAACTTAGGAAAAAAATGTACATAAACTTGAGTTCTGTCAACCATAATCGAAACCGAAACCAAAACTACTGAAGAATTCTTGATAAAATTACGTATAAAAAAACAAAAAAAAAACAAAAATCAAGTGATTTAAATGTCATCAGCTACAGCCGAAACCGAAACCAAAACTTATTAAGAATTCTTGGTAAAATTATTTATGGCAAGAAATAGAAGAACAATTTTCTATCGATTACTATATATTATAAAATTGTGATTTAAAATATATATATATATATATATATATATATATATATATATATATATATATATATATATATATATATATGACTTGGGTACATCAGCTTGAATCAAAACCGATAGCAAGACTTATGATAATAATCTAGTATATATATTTTAAAGTGAGAATGCGCGCGTGTGTGCACAACTCTCATCCTATATGCTCAATGGATTTTTTATCTACAGACTTGAAATTTTGTATATAGTGTATTCAAACACATGAGAAAATTTCAATTGATTTCCATCCGGAATAAAAGGCTGCTAAAGCGTCACAAATGAAAAATTTATACGTGAAAATAATCGAACTTTTTCCTGTTTTTTTTTTTTTTTTTTTTTTTTTTACATGGTGGTCACCACTTATCAAGGCCCGGAAGCCACTCAGGGATAAGGGTTATTGCAAGTACAGTACGTTAGTGTGGAGATTTAATGAAGTGTTTACTTAAGGGGGCGGTTCATTAGGAACTTGTTTACGTTGGACTTGAAGACATCCAGGTTGTAGTCAGGTGGGAAGCAGGCAGACGGAAGAGGGTCCCACAGGCGTGCAGTTCTAAGAAAGAAGCTTTGTTCATGGAATTTACGTTTTGATTTTGGTACAGATAAAGAGTGGGGAAAATTTTTGACAGTGGATTCAGCCAGACGAGTGTTTTTCGTGAACGATTGGCGAGGGGGAACCAGAGATTGGAGTTCAGACGAGCACCCGCAATGGAAATAACGATAAAACAAAGATAGGCTCGCAACGTCTCTTCTGTGGGAGAGAGGTTGCAGGGAAGAGAAAAGGGCATCCCCCACTAAGCCTCGAAGTCTATTTTGTACTCTGTCAAGGCAGGATAAGCTGTTTTTAGCAGCTCCTGCCCAGATATGGCAGCAGTATTCCATCCTTGGACGTATTTGGCTTTTATATAGATAGAGAATTGCATCAGTAGTGAGATATCTTCTGGAGCGGTAGACTGACCCCACCATCTTTCCAGCGACCTTGGCAACAGACTTGATGTATGTGTTCCATGTTTTTCAACTGTTTTACGACTGCGCATACGCGGTCATGAAACATGGCAGTTTCTTATGTTCAGAATAAGTATGTTTGAAAAAACTATTTTAATGTCACAAGCTGGTCCAATGGTTATAATATTTGACTCTCTGCCTTTAGGTTTTGGTTTCGATATCAGCTCGAGTATTTTTTTGTTGTTTGTTTACAAGAAATAAGAAGAAAAAAAACATAATACTCGCATGCATATGTCTCAGTTTAATTCTGTTTTTTCACTTCTATGGTATTTCTGTTTATAATAAACTAGCCTGGGTGCCCAGCGTTGCCCGAATGTTTGTGTTTTAGACAAAAAATAAATAAATGAATAGTGGTAGTAGGCAGGCAGGCAGGCTCTAACCGGTACCGCGAAGGAGGAAAAACCTGAAAATAAAAACGTGACGTCTTTGCTGTTGCGTCTATCGCCAAACCGGAAGTGGCGAAGGTTTAAATTAAGGCTAGTCAATCGAAATGAGGGGTTGACTTTCGAAAATATCGGCGAAAAAAGCAACCCCTTCTTGTAGAAAAGTGGCCAATCGAAGGTGAAGATATTAAGGTTTTTAGCCAATTTTTTTTATATTTGTCGTCCGAGGAGGTTTAGCTTAAAAACGATACCGACCACGTGAAAATGCTATGCCGCTGTCGAAAGTTTACATACATACATTTAAACAGACAAGTAAGATTTATATTATAAATAAGAAATCTGCATTAATTAAAACATAATATTTATACATAGTTTACGACTGAGCAATACCATATATATATATATATATATATATATATATATATATATATATATATATATATATATATATATATATATATATATATATATATGGTATTAAATTAATAAAAAGCACATGATGTCGCTTTTGGGCCTTACGTGAAACTAAAAATACACCTTCTTGATCTTCTGGCTAGGATCCAGTATATGTCTAGTATATGTTCTGTCTAAAGCATGGTATAATGATAGCTTAGGGGTTCCATTCACACCGGGCGTCCATGCAATGGAAATACATCACAGACTCCTAAAAGGATATCGGAGATAAACCGTAATAACCAGATATATTCTGAAACTACGCTAACCAGATTACTTAGATAAATACTTTTAAAGTTTTAACAAAATAGCTACAATAATATTGCGGGGTCTGCATTCACGCTGAACGTCAACAGAATGCCCACAAGCATTATATTAGATATGAAAAATAACGCTGTGGAATTTCCGCAGGTCCTGCTTGTAAACTTAAATATTTTTATTAGAAATAAATCCAATCAAATTATTTCTGAATCTTTGAGATTAAGTTTGACATGTGCTATTTGGATTATTCATATAGTTGAAGACACGCGTTGCATGGAGAGAAATGAAAAAAGACTCATGGTGATAGTTGTGGCATTCACACTGGGTCGGTTGGGCCAGTTCTTTCAACAAATTCCCCATGTTCCGAACTATATATATATATATAATTATTTTTTACTATAATAATTAAATACCTACAGACACTAGTGTTTCATCCTTTCGGGAATCTTCAGTGCAGGGTGTCACGATTACTACCAGTCGAACGATTCGAACCCCGTATCACGAGACATCTCTGGCTCGATTAGCGGAGACCTAATCCATTCGTCTACCATTAACCGCTTGAAATAACGTTGAATTTTAAACATCTTAATTTTAAGTGTTCATTTACATCAGTCAGACAGTGATCTAATCGTTATACGATGATATATATATATATATATATATATATATATATATTCTAAGTCATTCTTTATGACAGTTCTTAACATCGGAAGTTGTAGGGAAATAATTTCCTGCGTATGTTTGCCTTAAGTTCTTGGGTGCTTCGAGGCTTATTTGTATACACTTTGTCTTTAAGATATCCCCAAAGCCAAAAGTCTAGTTCTGTGAAATTAGATGAACGTGAGGGCCATTCAAAATCGAAATTTCAAGAGATTTTTGGATCCTGAAACATCACAGTTAACAACTGCATTGTTGCTCTTGCTGTATGTGCAGTTGCTCCATTTTGTTTTCCACCAATACCCTGGCATGTTTAGTAACTGAGGTTGAACAAATTCAATAGCATATCTTTTAAGAGGATATTGAACATTGAAATGGCGCATATAATATCTTTGCATTGCAACAATTGACCGTCCATTTTCGAAGTGAAATTCAATTATCCTTACTCGTTGTTCTGTTGTAAACTTATCTAGACAAAAATTTCCAAAGATTCTATTTCTGAAGAGAAATTAAAATATATTAATAGAAAGAAAGATATTGAATTTTAAAAATGTAAAGTGACTTATGGGCCAGACCGTATAAAAAGGCTTCCTTCAGTAGGGTTGCTTGCGCGTCAAATGTTTTGTAGCAAGAGCGGTGCAATCTCCAACCACACCCCTCTTGAGTCGACATTGTTGAATTCCAGTGGCAAGCGGAGGTTCAGGACGACTGTAAACAATGCTGAGATAAGCAGAAAGCACATGCAGCGCCTAGAATTCCCACAGATCCACCTATCTGGTACTAGCCAGGCTTAACTTTGTTTAATTCGGTGATCTGGCGGGAACCGGTGTGTCAACGTGATTATGCTGCTAAAATTCAATATGGCGTAATGGAAAAATAAAAAGGTATTTGCAGCTTCTCTTCCAATTTTCGGATTTTAATCATGTAAAATCACACTTCAATTCCTTTTGATGGAGTGATTGTTGCTATTTCTTCTGATGAGTTAAGGGCATAATAGATTCACTGATTGCTGCAATAATGAAGTAATTGATTTTGCGTTACGAAACAGATACTGTCAAGAATTGTATAAGTCAACTGAATTAAAACAATAAATTCTAAGATGGTAAACATCATGAATTTTGGAATATAACTTTTTTGTCATTTATTCTATATTGCTCTGTAATTAAATTGAGCTTCTTAAATAAGGATTGATATATATTATGAGAAATTATATTTCTACAGAAATATATATATATATATATATATATATATATATATATATATATATATATATATATATATATACATACACACGAGGGACGTTCCAAAAAAGTTTGAAAAACTATGGAGACGGGAGTGATACCGTACAAACGGGCGACCCTTTGCGTTCCATAATGTATTTTCCACCATTCTAAATGCACTTTTATTAGTGATAGGGTGATGGCTGTGCATGAATGTCCGGAGCGCGCTTTGTAACACAGAGCTCTGTCACCACTCTCAAATCGACGAACCCATTCCCTAACTGTGCTGGCATAAACTGCATCGGCTTCGTAAAACGTTTATCAATATAAGTAGGTTCAAATGGAGGAATTCAGTGACCCATATCTGCTTCTGACGCACGCCTATGAGAGGGGTTGCTTTCTTAGAGTTTCACACCATCATTATCTGCAACAGAGAGCTAAAAGTTTCAGATCATAAATGCATAAGTTCAGACATTATAACAATGCAATTTGCATGCGAGCAGAATAAAATAGAGATTGCATTAACTTTTTAAAGTCCCGTATATATATATATATATATATATATATATATATATATATATATATATATATATATATATATATATACTAGCTGTACCCGGCCACGCGTTGCTGTGGCTCAGTTTGTTATCATGGAACACATTCATCAAGAAAAATTGCATTTTGCATTGTTTATTTACTTTTATTATTTTTTGCATTTTTTTAAATCCATAAAAGTTGTTTTTTCCTCCAAGATAGATTAATTTTTTACCATAAATTGATAGGTGAAAGTTTTTTTTTCTTCAGGAAAACTTGCACTTTTTTTTAAAAAGAAATTTGGCAGTAAACGTTTCTTTTTGAACACGGAATTTTTATTATAAAAAGAACAGAGGAATGCTTTATGTGAACACTGTAAATAGTTAGGTGAAAGTAGAAAAAAGTTTGATCTTGTTTTTTCAAGAGAATGTACAAATTTATTTTTGTCAACAGATATCAATAAAATAAACAGAAAAAATACTCCCATCATTAATTAATTACTTATGCCAAAAAATAAATAAATGTTGATTTAGTGTTTCAACATTTGAACAACGCTCGGTTGAATCCGGTGATAGCCCGTCGAACCCTGACCATAATTTGAATCGGGGAGTAGGGTCAAATTCTGCATGAGTACCATTGTTTTAATTTCGTCTTTTTTTCAATTTTTTGAGTGGGCTCTCAGCGATTGCAAACTAACAAATGTAACCAAAATGCAAAAACTTCAACAATTAAATAATTTTAATAAGTGCTCAGCTTGTGATACAAACCCTAGTAAATCAATCTCCCTTATTGGAAACACTCAAGGGAAGGATGAAACCAAATTATTGCCAGTATGTTTGGGAGAGGTTCTATTTTTTCTTTTCTTTTTTATATATCTTATGCACACTTGACACTCAGCTACTAGATTTTTATTTCTATGGGTCGCTCGGTGTTTAATATAATGTAAGTAGATATAGATGTTTTAACTTACGATAAAACTTGTTAAGTACGCGCTGTTTTACGGTTGTTGTAAAAATGGAACGGAAACTTAAATTTCACTCCGTTTTAATATTTTTTTAATGGTTCCCTTCAAACGAATATAATCAAAAGAATAACATTAAACAGTTGTACTTATAATTAAAACACAAAATATTAAAAAATAAATAAATAACAACGAAACGAAATAATTCCATTTTTAAACGAAAAAGTCAGTTTGGTATATCTTTTTATTTTTTACATGAGCCCAACTTACCGTTCACATTGGAAATGTCGACATTTATAGGTTGTCGGATACGTTTACAACGAATAAACACTCCAACCTACCCATGTTAAGAACGCCTTTCGGAATAGACACCCCTAACCTTGTCAGCATACCCGAAAACCTATAAAAGTTGACATGTCGAATGGGAACGATGAGTTGGACGTAATGTAAAAATGTACCGAATTTAAAATGGAACGAAATTCAAATTTCCGTTCCATCTTTGCAACAACCGTAAAGCAGAGCCACTATGCAAAGTTTACCTAACTTAGTGTATTAATGTTATTTTTTTAAGTAAAAAAATATTTAGGTTTGGATATGAATTCCTAAACTCATTCCACCCTAAATAATTTAGGTGACTGAAATAGGAATCTAATTGAATCTTTAATTGCCGGATTAGTAAAAAGATGATCCACAATCGTCGATTTGCTGCTAATATCCATTTTTTAGGTACGGGAAAAAATAAACGAATAAGAATAGGGAGACCTAGTTTTGAAAACCGATGTATCATAATTTTTTTCGTAGGTTTCCGACAACTTTTGGATTGTATTTGAAAGATTAAGGATTAAACTTAATTTCCCAATGGAGAAAAATATTTGTTCACGGGAAAAAAGAAAGTTATGAAAAATGTTTTCACGGAGAGCTTACCAATTCAGCTAAATTTTGAAGTTAAATAAATTCATTGTAACAATCCTTTTAGAGATAAATATTAGTTTTCTGGGTCTATTTAAAAGATAATTAGTAAAGTCCTAAGATATTGAATTAAATAAAAAAAACACCTTGTTTATGCTAAAACTAGCTGAATTAGCCCCCCCCCTCAACCGAGTGGTTTTGCCGTTCGCATAAGCTCAACAGACCGTACTTTTGGAAATACAGAATATAGAGAGGCCTAAAATCTGATACAGCTGTTTGAGAATTAAGTCATGCAATTAAAAGGAACGAGGGGTGCTGGGTTTCTGTTTTTTTTACCCAGACTTGCATCTGTACATTTCTATTGTAAATGTTTGCATAAATTTTACCACTTTTTAATTTAATTATTTTTCTATGTTCCTGTTTTTAATTTTTTTTTAAATTATTGGCCAATATTATCTAAAAATTATGTTACGCCAAAAGTTTCACATTCTTGCGAGCAAGGAAATTATTAAAATCTTGCATGTAAAAGTTATGCAAAATCTGTAATTTAAAAGAAAAGTGGAAATATTTTTGCTATTATAATTTTTTTTTTGTTAAAATATTAAATAAACAATGTTTAATTCAATGGTAATATCGGGAGTGCGAGAAATTCATTTTTCTTCGAGTTATATCGAATTCATTAATACGGACTTTAGGGGTTTTTGTTCGTAATGTTCCTGTAAAAATTATTTTATTTTATTTTTACTGTTACAAATTACGATGCTTTATTTATATAAAAAAAGCAAAAATAAATTCTTGCATTTTTTATTTACTACTGAAAACCATAACTTTAGTAAAGGTATTATAATTAGTACATTATATTCTGCGATCATTATTTGATAAATACTGAAAATTTCATTAAAATTGCTTAATTTCCTGATTTTTGGTGAATTTTTAAGTAAAGGGATGGGTCAAAATGTTTATACATTTTAAGCGTCGTCATTCATTTTACCCGTACCTACCATTTTTAGATGAATATTTGATAGGAAAGTGATTACATTTCAATCACATGGTAACATTGTCAATAATCACATGATTAAATCCATTGAAATTACCGATATTGTAAACACATTCTGTTTACATTAAGCTAGACCACGGCCTGTAGTGGTGAGCCTAAAAGATCCTTTTAGTAGTGTCACGTGACGGCAGGCGGTGATAAATAATTGTCCCCAGATAAAAAAAAATGTCCCATCGGTTCAAAGAAAACCACCTATTTATTAAAGAAAAATTAAGTATAATGTTATAATTAAAAAGAGATATATAAAAACGCGCATGGGTACAGTACACTTATTATACCAAAATGTCGAAGCAATCGCCCAGTGGTTATTTATACTACTAATAACGAATGGACCCAGAATTACATTCATATATATATATATATATATATATATATATATATATATATATATATATTGGTCATCCACATACAGCACTGTTTCGTTGTGTCAAAAATCATCAGTGCGGCTAGACATACACCTTTCTCCAGCCGTGGATCGAACCTACGACCGTCGCGTTGACAACTCTAACCATCAAACCACGAATTAGTGCTGTAAGCATTTCTCGTCGAGTGTGTATTAAATCCACAACCACCCGTCGCAAACAGTGCTAAAACCCTCATTTGTTTACAAACAAATAAATAGTGAACTTCACGATATATATATATATATATATATATATGACTACTTCATTTAATCACATAAATTAATATACGAGAGTATAATTTTATGCGTAAACTTTCAATATTCACTTAAACAGTACTCAATACGTAAGAAGCTAGGTAGTAAGTCATAAAATATATATGGCAATTAAGCTACACAGAATATTCCGCTTTCACCCACGCAAGGATTCGTCAGACTTAATCCTGGCGTGGATGAAAAGCAGAATATTCTGTGTAGCTTAATTGCCATATATATTTTTATAACTTACTATATATATATATATATATACATATATATATATATAGTGTGTGTGTGTGTGTGTGTGTGTGTGTGTGTGTGTGTGTGTGTGTGTGTGTGTGTATGCTGTGTTACGTAATAATTCAATGCGTCATTTAAAAAGTAACCTTGTTGTGGGAAACACACCTACACGAAAACTCATTTTAATTAATGATTTATATATATATATATATATATATATATATATATATATATATATATATATATATATATACGTGTGTGTGTGTGTGTGTGTGTGTGTGTGTGTGTGTGTGTGTGTGTGATGATCGATATATTGATCAGAACAGAAATGGTAAATTAAAGCGAAACCTTTCGACATAGACAGATAGCAAATTATAGATAAAATTAAACAAGAGAATTAATTTGCGAAATACGCGAAACCATCTTAGATATATAAAAATAAAATACTCAGAGCGTCTTGTGAATGACAAATACATCGGCTCATCTGCGGAAACTGACAATTAAGTTTCTGGCAAAGTTAAACACGAAAACAAAAAAACAACCTGCAGCGTTTTAAAATGTTTGACATAAGCTGCGTTTTTGCAATTCTGAGTGACAACAGGTGCTCCAAGTTTTGCGGAACTCTCAACTTCCTTTGGTAAACATTGCCAATATTTTTGTACTAACCTGGGTACCTGGTGTTGCCCGGGCATTTGGAGGTGTGTGTTAAACAACAAAAAATATGGTAGCAGGCAGGTAGGCAGGCTCGATCCCGTGACGCAAAGGCGGAAAAGAAAGACTCTCCTCTTACCAATGTTCCATGACGACAACGCAAGTCAGGAACGTTAGAATTGGGCAAAATCAATTTAACTGATACGATGACTTCCAAAAATGGCTCGCAAAAAATCGACCCCCTCCTTGTAGAAAACTGTCCAGTTGAGGGTGAAGTAATTAATGTTTTGGGCCAATGTCGTCTGAGAAATCGAGCTGCAAAATGATACCGATTACGTGAAAATCCCTCGCCTTTGTCGAAAGTTTTAGACATACATACATACATACATACATTTAAACAGACAGGTGAAATTTATGTTATAGACTAGCCTGCGTGCCTGGCGTTGCCAGGGTGTTTGGAGTTGTGTGTTGAGCAAAAAATTAAATGAATAAAGTTGTAGTAGGTAGGTAGTTTCGAACCCGCATCGCGAATAAAGAAAAGAACGTGAAAAAAAAATCTGACGTCTTTGCCATTGCATCCATCACCAAACTGGACGTGGCAAAGGTTTAAATAAAGACTAGCCAATCGAAAAGAGGGGATGACTTTTGAAAATATCGGCGAAAAAAGCGATCTCTTCTTGTAGAAAAGTGCCAAGTTGAGAGTGAAGTAATTAATGTTTTTAGCTAATTTTTCGATATTTGTCGTCCGAAGGGTCGAGCTTCAAAACGATACGTGAAAATGATCTCGTGAAAATCTGTCGACATACAGATATACATAAATACATTTGAACAGACAGGTGGGATTTATATAATAGATTATCGCAAAAGGCATTTCCATTAATTTCTCGCTGATAACGACCGTTGGTCTTTTCTGCGATTCTGCTGACAATAACGTTTTCCAAGGTAACAGTGCTCTCCGCACCGCCCCAGTGAAGGTCTGGCCACTGCTTTTCTTTTTTCGCGCTTCCATACTCTTTTAGCCTTCATGATAAATTCGCGTTGTATTAGTCGAGGTTGCTGGCATCATTTTTTTTTTCAGGGAAGAGGAATTTTTAAAAATTTCGTCAGTTTCAATTACCTTGGGTTAATTTTCTGGTGTTTTTTTTTTATACGTACAGCTGGTTTGTAGTCTATATTGGTTGGTTTCCGCATTCAATAATTTTCCTTCAAATTTCAGATCATCATAATCATCATCATTATTATTTAAAAATAATAGACTTTTTGCCAGTTAAAAACTGCCAAATGTATAGCCTGTTTACTTAAGATTAGTGCTTTTTGCCAAACTGATGGTTAAATACGGTTACATTCCAGTAAATCCCTACCTGTGCAGCGAACGGATTCCGTAATATTTAGTTCGATGCACCTTATCACAACAAATGCGTAAAAAAAATCAGCCAGGTCAGCCCGCAAGTTTTTCAGAAAACTTCTAGAGTAAATATGGTATTGTGGTGACAAATTCGTATTAATCCCACTTAATCGTTAGCAGTGCATCGAACGGATACCATAATAGCTTGCTCCATCTAATCATACCAAATGTCCAGAAAACATTTCAGTCAGATCGGACCAGTAGTTTCTGAAAAATAGATCGGACTAACTAATACATATATACCGATAAAATATAATCTTTATATCAATACAATAGCATGTGTGTTATTTTGTGTGTCACGCTTACATCTTTTTTCTTTCGAGTGACTGCCCTTTAATTGTTATCTTTCCATTTCTTGTAATAAATAATTTTTCATAAGTTTTGGTTTCAGTTTCGATGACATCTGAAGAAACTCAAGTTGCATATATACATTTATTTTTTATTTACTTCATAATTTTGGTTTCGGTTTCGATTATAACTGAGGGAACTCAAGTTATATATATATATATATATATATATATATATATATATATATATATATATATATATATATATATATATATATATAAATTTATTTATTTTTGTTTTTATAAGTTTTGGTTTTGGTTTCGATTCAAGCTGATGCACCCAAGTCATATGGATATTTTTTTTAGATTTTTGAAATCACAACTTTATAATATATAAGAATCAATAGAACATTATCTCTATAATAATATATACGAAATCTGCATAAGTTAAAATATCATATTTAAGCGTATTTTACGACCGGGCTATGCCGGGAGTCCCTGTTAACTTAGAATAATACTTTTGCAGTTTGCACAAAAAAAATAATAATAATATCAGGGCGTCTCCATTTACGCACAGAATGCCAACATCAATACATGATATATGAAAGAGTCCGCTGTTGAATTTCCACAGGTCCCGCTAGTACAAATTATTATCATTGTTGTTGTTTTACTTTTTTCTTTCGTTCTTTTTTTTTTTTTTTTTTTTTTTTTTTGAACATAAGTATTTTGTTGACATTTTTCCTCAATGTCGTTCTATAAACAATTCTTTCTAGAAGAACATCGTGAGGGACTCCGTGAAGATTCCCAACGCCCCTAAGTGCCAGTATTTCTGTGAGAAGAACTGGAATCAGAACTGGAATCGAACTTGGCACGCTCAGGTTGGCTGTTCATATTGTTAACCACTAACCAACCGTCACGTCTTTATTGTTGCTCCTGCCGCTGCTGTTGCTATTTATTGCATTTACCCAGCGCCATTTTCTCTTATTATTTTTTTCTAAACCAAAGGGAAAAAAAATCCTGTTCTGCGGACCGCTAATCCTGCTTGGGGATATTTTTTTTCGCTGATCAAAGCGCATCAACTTAACGATTTCTAGAAGCCACGTTAATCATCCAGGATATCTTTCGAGTCTTGCAGACGGATCTCCTTAAGATCCCCCTCTGGAGATAACCTCCCTTCTTTAGATTTCCAGGTCATCGAACCCGTCTGTTCCTTTACTTCCTGTAAACATCGTCGTTTGCACATGCGCAATTCGTTCGGTGCTCAAGGTAGAACTTTTCAAATTTAACAATCGTCACAAAAGATTTCTTTTTCATCGGTCTTGAAAAAATTGGAAAACAGGGTGTGGTCAATTCTTACCGGTACTTTTAATTTGTCATCCCGTTACTTATTGTCAATGAATTTGTATAGAGATATCCATGAATAAAATTTTAATTTTATAACATTTTGTAGATATTATAAGCGGGATGAACCCTAGAGTAAACGTGGTATTGTGGTCTTTTCGATGAGATTGTTTTCGTTTTAAATAAACCGGAAAACAATGAGTTGTCTATTCTTTCTAAATAATTTTGCTGGTCTTACTATCTGTATTTATTTCATCTCAAGCCTTATCGTCAATGAATCTGTACAAGGAAATATCTATCTATCTATCTATCTATCTATCTATCTATCTATATATATATATATATATATATATATATATAAATACATATATATATTTCTTTCTTTATATGTATCTATCTATCGATCTATCTGCCTATCTCTCTCTCTATATATATATATGTATATATATATATTATCTTCAAACTATCTATAAATGTATCTATATATTATCTTTATCTATATATATATATATATATATATATATATATATATATATATATATATATATATATATATATATATATACCAGCATTTCGGCCCGGCGTTGACATCATAGAATTTTATCCCTCGATATCCGAAGAACTTTTTAACATTACCCTAGAATTTGCCGAGGCATACACTGATATATCTTCGGAAGAAATCAACATCATTAAAAAATGTAGAAAATCAGTTCTAATAAATAACAATAACCAATGGATAAAAACTAAAATGAAACATTCGTTTGATTTGGCGATGGGTGCCAGGGATTCTGCAGAGGCATCAGATCTTGTGGGATTATTCATTCTATATACCCTCACAAGCATATTCGATACTACGGATATCGGCCTATATAGAGATGACGGACTAGCTATAATAAAAATCTCCAACAAAGTCAAGGGAGAAAACTTTAAGAAAATCATACACAAGGAAATGAAAATTAGGCCTAAAAGCAGAAGTATCAGCTAACATAAAAATAACAAACTTCGTGGACGTCACGTTAAACTTAGATAAAAACACATATGAACCATACTTAAAAGGTAACGCTACTCCAATTTACGTAAACCCTAAGTCCAATCACCAACCATCAATTATAAAACACATTTCTAACTCGATCGTAAGTAGACTCACTAATAACTCAAGCGATGAAAATGCATTTAACGGGTCAACCAATATCTACGAAACAGCCCTAAAAAATAGTGGATACAAAAATATCGATATCAAATATAAGCAACAAAACACCAATAACTGTATAAAATTAAAAATAGAAGAAAAAGAACTATAATCTGGTATACGGCCCCATACAATCAAATGTTAAAAACAAAACTTGGCAAGAAATTTCTAGATCTTATTGAAAAACACTTTCCCGCAACCAACCCCTTACACAAAATCTTCAATAAAAATACCTTAAAGTTATCCTACAGTTGTTGCGAAAATTTAGAGATGATAATTAAAGCACATAATAACAAAATACTAAATAAAAACAATGTAATCAACAACAAAATAATCAATAAAAAAGTAAGCATCATGACAAAAATAAAACTAACACTAGCACAAATAATAATAATAATAATAATAATAATAATAATAATAATAATAATAAAGCAACCCCGGACAAGAACAACCATACCATAAATAAAAATACTAATAACGAACAAGATAAATGCAACTGTAGACACCGCACACTTTGCCCAGTTCAAAATAAATGTCTAACAAAAAGCGTAGTTTATCAGGCAACAATATTTGCGAAAGAAAACCCGAAAACAAGAAATATTACGTAGGCATGACTTCCTTAGATTTCAAAACCCGATACTATGACCACAAAAGTAAATTCAACAATAAAAAACACCGTATAAAAACAACACTAGTGAATAAATACTGGGAACTCAAAGAAAGCGAACATTCGCCGGTAGTCGAATGGAAAATAATAAGACAAGCTACCATGTGTAGACATTTAGACGACCCATGTAAATTATGTCTTCATGAAAAATTTGCTATCCTGTACTTTAAAGAACCCCAAAATCTATTAAACTGTAGAAGAGAAATAACAAATAACTGTGTTCATAAAATAAAATTTACTCTCGGATAGCGATACAAAATAGTTTTAAAGCTAACAAAAACAATGGAAAAGAAACAAATAAATAAATTAAATAAACATGAATATACATAAACGATCACATATGTATGTATATATATGTATATGTATATGTATGTGCATATATGTATGTACACATATGTAATTTTTATATATATAAAATTTAAAAAAAAAAATGTCTTCCTTAAACCACTAAACTAGTTTTAAAACAGATCCTTTGTTCGATAAAATGCATGCCAATTGGATGATAGGAAGGGGCGCGGTGGATACTAGAATGTTGATTGGCTAACTAAAATCCTCAACAGAAGAGGACCATATAAAAACGATAAACAACCACGGAATTCGCGCATAAGCCTGACGAATCCTAGAGAGGATGAAACGCCGAATATTCAGTGTAGCTTAATCGCCATGTATATTTTATAAATTACGAACTAGCTCTACCTACGTATTGAACACTTTTGAAGTAAATGCTTAAAGTTTATGCATAAATCTATACTTTCGTATATTAATGTTTTGTGAGTAAATGAATAATGCGACCGGAATTTCGAAATGTGAAAATCAAACCAAGTCAATCCAACCGATACGATGAGTTTAAAAAATGGCTCCCAAAAAAATCAACCCCTCCTTGTAGGAAACTGCCCAGTTGAGAGTGAATGAATTAATGATTTTAGCCAATTTTTCGATATTTGTCGTCCGAGACGTTCAGCTTCAAAATGATACCGATCTCGTAAAAATCCATCGCCTTTGTTGAAAGTGTTAGGTATATATACATACGTACATAACACATACATATATACACACACATACATACATACATAAATGCATACATTTAAACAGAGATAATATAGATTAAACTTATTTAGTAACATATATATATATATGTGTGTGTGTATATACATATATGTGTGTGTGTGTTTGTGTGTGTGTGTGTGTGTGTGTGTGTGTGTGTGTGTGTGTGTGTGTGTGTGTGTGATTGGAACCTTGTGTCTAAATTCTAAACAATTTAGCAAATATGGCGGAGTACTAACCATTTCAGTCTCATAATATTTCATCGCCTTCAAAAAGAAAAACTTAACAAATAATAAAGAGAAAGAATACGTAACCCGCGCTAATAAATATTAAAATACCTTTTTTTTTCGTCACAAAGAAGAAAGCCAAAGCATCTTAATTCTCAAAGATGCAACCTCGGGCAATTGAATTATTAATTGACAAAGAAACTAAACAACATGACAAAGGAGAAAACGGAGGAACACGTTAAATGAAAAGAAAGCAAAACGTATAAATGATAAAAAACAAACTGAAATGCACGGATAAAAATAATGAACGATGAAAAGAAAGAAAATAATTTTGTTGTCGCCATTTTGTTTTATTTTATTTTTTTTTATTTTTGGAAAATGAAAGCGCGCGGAGCAAAAACGTTGGATCGCATTTTGGCCTCTTAACAAGGCGTGGCGCCATTTTGTAATTCGCGTCTGACGCGGGAATAAATTTAATCTACAAAGAATAAAATCAGCTACTCTTATTGTGTGAGCGTAAATGCGTTTGCAGTTTGGGCGATAAATGTTAGCGAGAACGTGTGTATGTATGTATGTATGTATGTATGTATGTATGTATGTATGTATATATATATATATATATATATATATATATATATATATATATATATATATACTAGCAAAAGTACCCGTCGTTGACTGGGTTCAAAATAAGCCTACAGAAAATGGACACTGATTTCTGAAAGTATGATAGGCTATGAAAAGGAAGGGTTGTAAAGAGATAGCTTTGAATTTAGGGGTATCAAAACCAAAGCAAAATATGATGAAAGTAAAAATAAAATAGATAAACCCAATAATTTATTATACCATGCCTGTTCACACTGAAATACTTATCACAATATTCTGTGGATCTATATTGAATAACCTTGTTAAACTTTGTGACATATTTCCATTCTATTATACCATATTTATTCAAATTGAAACGTAATTATCAAAGTATACTTACGTAGATAGATATGAAAAGTCTTTATTAAAGTTTGTACCTATTTCCATTCTATGGAGGCCAGGCGCGAACGCAAACCTCATAATTCTATTATAGCATCCCTATTTAAGTTAAAACATACTTATCAAAGTATTGTTATGTACATCTATATCAAAAACACTTGTAAACGTTTTTTTTTAATTTTTTAATTTTTTATTTCCATACTTTGTGGATCAGGCGCAAACGCAGACCCCACAATTTTAATGAACCACCGTTCTGCCCGATTAAACATACCCATTCCTGTGTCTCAATGCATCTTCTATCATTATATCCAATCATTTTTTTTTAATAGTCAACCATATAGGAACCTATTCGTGACCAGACACACACACTCACAGACATTCAGCTTTATATTATAGATATAAGATATATGTGTGTGCATATATATATATATATATATATATATATATATATATGTGTGTGTGTGTGTGTGTGTATATGTAAATATATATATGTACATATATATATATGTATCTAAATATATATATGTAAATATATATATGTAAATGTAAATATATATGTATATATATGCATATATATGCATATATATTTAAATATATATATGTATGTAAATATACACATATCTATATGTAAATATACATATATATGTAAATATATATATATGTAAATATATATATGTAAATATATATATATGTAAATATATATATATATGTAAATATATATGTGAATATATACATATATGTAAATATATATATGTAAATATATATATTTTTGTAAATATGTAAATATATATATATGTAAATATGTAAATATATATATATGTATATATATAAATATACGTATATATATATATTTAAATATATATGTATATATATAATATATATTTGAATGTATATGTATTATATATATATAGGGTCGTAAGAAAAAGGAAGGAATTGTAAATGTAAATATATATACGTATATAAATATACACATATATATATGTAATTATACATATATATGTAAATATATATATTTAAATATATATGTATTATATATATATATATATAGGATGAAAGGAAAAGGGAAGGAATTGTAGGAAGGAGGTGATGAGGAGAAGGAGTTGAAGAAAAAGAGGGAGAATAAGAATAAGAAAAAAGAAGACAAAGAGAAATAACTGAGATCAGATAAAAGTGGAAGAAAAATAGAACGAGGAAAATGGTGAAGTAAGTGAAAATGGTGAAGTAAGTGAGGTCGAATCCATTTTAGAAGGCATTTTAGCAAGAATGATGAAGACGACAGCTGGGTATTGACGATGGAGGTGATGAGGATTAAAAGGTGATAATCAAGAAGGAAAAGAAGAATTTTGACGAGGAATAAAGAGGAAAAAAATTTTAAAAAACGAAGTCATAGGAGAAGAAGAGACAGAAAAAAGAAGACAAATGTCATTAAGTAGAAGAAGAAATAGGAAAAAGAAAAAAAGAAGAAAGAGATGAAGAATAAAGAAGAACAACAACAATAAATAACAAAAATAAAAAAAAAGACGCCAAAGTCAAGAAAAAGACGGGCAAGAAATTAGAGTAGAAGGAGAAAATGAATAGAAAGATTGAACGAATGTGGAAGAAGAACAAAGATAAAAAGAAGAATCCGAAGAACAAGAAGAAAAATAATAACAAAAAGAGGTAAACGGCCAAGAAGAAGAAACTAAAGAGGGAAAGTGTGGACGAAGAAAGACAAGAAGAAGAAGAAACAGAAAAGAAGAAAAAGAAGAAGAAGAAGAAGAAGACGAAGAAAAAGACGTAGAAGAAGAGGAAGAAGAAGAGGAAGAAGAAGAAGAAGAAGGACAAAAAGAAAAAGACGTAGAAGAAGAGGAAGAAGAAGAGGAAGAAGAAGAAGAAGGACAAAAAGAAAAAGACGAAGAAAAAGACGTAGAAGAAGAGGAAGATGACGAAGAAGAAGAAAAAGAAGGAGACGAAGAAGACGAAGAAGAAGACGAAGAAGAAGAAAATGACGAAAAAGACGAAGAAGAAGACGAAGAAGAAGAAAATGAAGAAGACGAAGAAGAAGACGAAGAAGAAGAAAATGAAGAAGACGAAGACGAAGAAGAAGACGAAGAAGAAGAAAATAAAGAAGAAGACGAAGAAGAAGACGAAGAAGAAGAAAATAAAGAAGAAGACGAAGAAGAAGACGAAGAAGAAGAAAATGAAGAAGAAGACGAAGAAGAAGACGAAGAAGAAGAAAATGAAGAAGACGAAGAAGAAGACGAAGAAGAAGACGAAGAAGAAGAAAATGAAGAAGAAGACGAAGAAGAACACGAAGGAGAAGACGAAGAAGAAGAAAATGAAGAAGAAGACGAAGAACAACAACAACCACAATAAGAGGAAGACTGCCAAGAATGAGAGAAAGTAGAAGAAGAAGAAGAATAGAAAAAAGGAATGAATGTGGAAAAAGAAGAAGAAGAAGAAGAAGCCAAAGAAGAAAAAGAAGAAAAAGAAAAGAGAAAAAAAAAATAAATAAGTGTCAAAATGAAAGAATATAAAATAAAGAAACCAAAGTTAAAAAAAAAACAAATAAACAAATTTTGACGAAAAAAAAAACATGAAAATACATTAAATAAGTGCTGACAACGCCCCCCTCCCCCCCAAGAAAAACACGCTAATAGAATAAACTGTCTTTGTTCTTATTTTCTCTTCTTGTTATTGACAGTAGTAATTAATTGTGACACTACATAAAAACAAACACGAATAATATGAAGATAATATTATTAATGCAATTCTTACATTTATTATTTTCAAACTTTGTGGCTTGCGGCCATATCAGGTTGGAAACAACCGTTTCTCTCTGACAATCTAGGTTAAGCAACGTCTTGCCTGATCATGGCGTATATGGGTGCATCAAACATACAACTGATTACAAAGGTAGCCAACAGCCAAATGACTGACAAATTGTATTATATTATTTTATTACAATAACAAGACTGGACAAATGTTGATGATTATAATAATAATAATAATAATAATAATAATAATAATAATAATAATAATAATAATAATAATAATAACAACAAGAATAATAATAATAACAACAATAAAAATAAAAGTAATAATAAAATAATAATAATAAGATAATAATAATAAAAATAATAAAATAATAATAATAATTCTTATTATTATAAAAATAATAATAAAAATAATAATAATAATAATAAAAATAAAACACTACTACCACTAATACTACTACTAATAATAATAACAACAGCAGTAATATTTGCAATGATAATAGTATAAGAAAAATTACAAACAATAATACTAACAATAATGATACCAATAATAATAATAATAATAATATGACTAATAATTACATTAATATTACAAAAGACATCACAACTAATATAACTATTGAGATTAATAGTAATCATATTGATAATATTATAAAACCAATAACAACGATAATAATGATAATAATGATGCAAATTATAATAGTATAACTAGTAATAATAATAAAATATTACTAAAATAATTCTACTAAAAGTAATTTTTATAATGATAATAATAATAACCTCAATAAAAATTTAGAATAAAGAACACCAAAAATAATAACAATAATAATACCAATAATAATCATAATAATAAGAATACTGATAATATTAATAATAACAATAATATTGCTAATAATCATATGATACCAATAACAATTATAATAACGATAATAATAATAATAATAATGATAATAATAAGAACAACAACAATAATAACAACAATACTACTACTACTACTACTACTACTACTAATAATAATAATAATAATAATAATAATAATAATAGTAATAATCTGGTCCTGGATATGACCTAAAACTATATCCGATGATGAGGCTCCACCTTGCGGGCTTGGGGAGTGTGGAGCCACCCTTTAATTGCCATTGCTCCCAGGTCCACTCTGACCCGGAGTGGTAGTACCTCTTATGGTCCCAACTATGGGTTAAATAGAATCTGACGTAAAAAAATTATACTCCATTAAAAATCGTTACTCAAAATAACTAGATTCGGCATTAAATAACCTGAAAAAGGTTGATATGCCGTAAAACAAAAAAAACAACCAACTAATAATAGTAATAATAATAATAATAATAATAATAATAATAATAATAACAATAATTATAATAACAACAACAATAATAATAATAATAATAATAATAATAATAATAATAATAATAATAATAATAATAATAATAATTAAGATAACATTAATAACACTGGGAGCAACCTCGCAAAACGTCGAAAAACAGAGAGATATAAACGACTAAAAGCAAGACCGGATGTTATAAGGATTAACAAGTAGAAAAAATTCTGCTAGATTTGATATTTTACTGTCATATAAAACTCGGGGTGAATATCACAGAGACGAAGAAGAAAAGAAAATACACGAAATAGGCCAGAGAGCTGAAAAGGACGTATAAAATAGTCAAGATAAAATCAAAGATAGTAGAGGCACTAAGGACAATCCTGAAAAAACTTCGAAGAAAAGAACTGGAGAGATTGGAATCAAGGGGAGGGGGAAGCGGCTGAGAAGATACAAATGGTAAGAATAATGAAAACAACTGAAATATTAAGAAAAACTCTTGCATACAGAGCCTACAGGAGCTACAAACGCTAACCGACATATAGAAACTGCAACAAAAGTAAAAGAAAAAGATACAATACCACAAGGAATCAAGAAAACTGAAACTATAAATGTAAACTAACTTCACCCAATCCTACCTCGTCCCCCGGAAAAATCGCCACAGAAAATAGTCATGAAAATTCAGGTAGAATGGAAAGATCACGAGAGAAAGAAATAACCAGAATTTCAGTGGAGGTTAAGACGCTTCTTGCAATCTAAATGTAAAGCAAAGACCAATGGTCGGTGCCAACGAAAAATCAATGGTAAACGGCTGTTGCTATAACGCACACTTATTTTCAAAAGTGAGATTTGTTTTCTTGTAGAATCTATGGAACATAACAGGTTGTTGTCAGAGAAATTTAAAATGGTTGCTTCTGTGAAGATTCCAAGGGAGTATGATAATATTAAATATAATAATAGCAATAATAACAAGTATAAACGTAACAAAAACAATAAGTACAATAATAATAACAACAACAACAATAATAATGACGATAACAATAATTACAATAAAAACAATAATATTAATAATAACAACAACAACAATAATCATAATAATAATAATAATAATAATAATAATAATAATAATAATATCACATAATTATCACATTGATAAAACGGCTGAAAATCCACTATGCCGACTGTGTGGACAAAAAGGTGAGAATGGACAACACCTCGTCAGAAGTTAGACGTTAGCTCAAAAGGAATACAAGAGAGGGCATGACAGTATTGCGAGAAAGTTCCATTGGGATATATGTGAGGAGAGTTGAAATGCAGTGAAAAATGATGCGAGCATGTTCCAGAAGGGGTTCTAGGGAGTAACAATGTGGAATTATTGTAGGATATGGATATCCAATGTGATAGTGATTGAAGCAAGGAGACCAGGTATAGTTTTGTTGGGGGGGGGAAGGAATACGGGGCAATAATCATTGATATAGCAGTCCTATCTGATGTGGCACTATTTCATTGTGCCACTGTTTCTAACACACTCTGCAGCATGGACGGGTGGTAAATTGTCCATGAGCGTAGAGATACAAAGAAACCCCTTCCCATAATCCCCTTGCTATCTTTCTGTCTCTTTCCTGCACGACCACCATGATGTGAGGACGCATAGACTGTCTCTCCGTAAATGGGGGGGGGCACCCCCTCCCTCAACACTAGTTAGGGTAGGTTAGTTAGCTTTGAAAAGCCTATTGTAAAAATTAATTGTAAATTGTTTTTTTTGTAATATATATTGTATCTCTAATGTAAAATAAAATAGTTAGTTATACCTTTGTATATTACAATTGTGTCGCGTGTCATTTTTCTTGTGTCTGCCATGAATGCCTTCATAAATGTCTTAAGTCGAAAGGCGGCCCTGAGGACAAAGAAATGAAGATTCCCACCAGAATGCCACCAGGGTGAAGAGATCATCTTGAGAAAGGAAAGGAGCCACACCCAAAACCAACATCTCAGGTATGATTTTCTTCTTACTACACAGACCCTAATGACTGGCCCATCTTCATGTCTTCATGAGACCGCTTTAAGACATTTACTATAACACGTCGGTCGGTCACACCCCAGTGACCGGCTGATAGTGGTATACTGATATGAATGTGGATGAACAAGAAAAGAAGGTCGAAAATTACCAAGATTGAAAAGGGAGGTAAAAAAGACTATGGAAGTTAAAGAAGGTAGAAATTGTACCTATTGTGATAGAAGCTCTGGGGATTTGACAAGTGGATTGAGAAAATTGAGATCATTGCAATATTGGGGTTCTTCGAAAAACTTTCTTGTTGGGAACCACCAGAATCTTGCGGAAAGTGCGGGAAGACTAAGAAAAGAAGATATTCATTTGTTATGATCCGCCTATCAGTATAAAACAGCAATACTAACAGGCAGACACAAATTGTGAATAATAATAATAATAATAATAATAATAATAATAATAATAATAATAATAATAATAATAATAATAATAATATAATAATAATAATTGTTGTGGTTGCAAGGTTGAACAATAATTAGTAAGGAAATACAATGAAGACGCAAACAACAAGATAACGCAATAATAAGTGTATTAAAGGAAAGGTATATTTACAATATGTACAAATGACGGTGTCGAGGCAGAGAGTCTTGGTGGGAGGACATGTACGCTCTTCGGCGTCACTTCCGGTGGCATTTGAGTAAGACACCCAAGGCCAACCTAGGCTTGCCATTTATAGTGTTATGTTATTCGCATATGCAAATAAGTGGTTGCCACCACAACAATAATAATAATAAGAAGAAGAAGAAGAAGAAGAAGAAGAAGAAGAAGAAGTAGAAGAAAGAAAACTCCTGACAAATCGTAGACTGTGCTGTTCCAGCTGACCACACGGTGAATATCAAAGAAAAGGAGAAATGGAACGAATACACAGAGATAGCCAGAGAGCTGAAAGGGATATGAAAGATAACGAAAATACAAATAATAACTATAATAGTAAGACCTTTAGGAACAATCCCGAAAAAACTTGGATAAAAAGTATGGGAGAAATTGGAATCAGAGGAATGCCTGGAAAGATACAACGAATAACAATAATAAACACAGCTGAAATATAAAGAAAAACTCTTCAATGCGTTTTCTGGTGGTTTCGGTATATTCTTTCTTGGCTGTTTCTTCTTACTTTTACCGTCTATAAACTTTTGTCTCTGTCTGTCTGTCTTTCTCTCTCTCTCTCTCTCTCTCTCTCTTTTATAAATATATATATATATATATATATATATATATATATATTTAATTATGTATGAATAAAAAATCAGTACGAAAAATATATAAGTGTTTATATCATTTCTGTATTTATTTCCTGTGTGTTGGAATACAAAAATTATTTGAAAAACAAGAATGTTTCCTTCAATAGCACATATTTTCAACCGATCCTTCGATCTTCCTCAGTGTGAATTATAGAAAAAATGAGTGAGCGGGCAGAGTAATCAGCAGGAGGAGGGGCACGGGTATATCAATTAAGATAAAGATCTATTTGGATATGACCCAGCATTTTAGATCTAGGAACGTGTGTGGCCTCCATTCAAAACTAAGTCTTTCATAAAAATTTGAATTGAACATTCACGTATTCCACGAACATACTCGTAAATGTGAACATACATCTATATACACTCGCGCAGTACCAAATATGCTTCTTCACGTACTCATACATACACAGCATACGCGCACCCACTTTTATGGACGTGTTCATATATACAGCTGGAGATTGATGAACAGATGTAGATGATAAGCTAAGTGGGTGTGAAGTAGAATCCCTTTTCCAAGAGCATGGACTTATTGTGGGTCTAGGTTGTCTGGATTGTCTGCACGTACGCACCCACCTACACACACACGCGCGCACACACACACACACGTTTATTTATTTTTTTAAAACGCTACTGTAGATTTCGTTAATTGATATATACAAACCTATAATGTTGGAAAAAATAAATCAAATGAAGTAAAATAACTAAATAAAAGGAGGATATTCTTTTGATCATTTACTGAACTTTTTCTATTCTTGTTCAAACATATTAAAATTTATTAAAGAATTCGGATTGTTCTTTTTCTTTCTTCTCCCACACCTATGTATACTCCTATATGCACATATATACTCATACATACATACATTCGTACATACATACATACATACATACATACATACATACAGACATACATACATACATGGAGTAAGTGCTAGGTATAGGGTGAAAGCATTTTTTTTTTTAAATTAGAAGCCATCACTAAAATTGGAAGCTCGATATGCCGGTTAGAAAAATCAGATGTTAATAACGTTTAATGTCGAAAATGAAACTGAAAAATGTATTGCAATGCTTAAACGAGAAGTTGAATAATAGTAAAAACAAGAAGAACAACAACAACAATATTAATAATAATAATAATAATAATAATAATAATAACCGTTTGGGAATGCAGTAATATTGCTTGCAGGAGATTTCAGACAAATGTTACTTGTTATTTTTCAATTAACACCAGCAGATGAAATAAGTGCTTGCCTCAAATACTCTACTTTCTTGTGCCATGTGAAGACATTAAACTTAACTCAAAATATGCATTTCCAGTTGCAGACTGTTCGATTCGCACATAAATGTTTGCATCAGTTGTGGGAAATTGGGTACGGAAAAGTGCTAACTGATCAGAGATAAGGGCAAAATTCTTTGACTTTTAACTCCTGTAATTTTATTACATCAAAAGAAGAGTTAGTTTAAAAGGTTTTTGCAGATATTCAAATTATAAGAATTCCACTTGACTGAGTGAACGAGCTATTCTTGCAGGTCAAATACAAAGAGGCCCACGCTATTATTCAATGTAAAATTTCAAGTGGGGTAGCCAAATACAAATCCATCGACACTTGTGAAAGCAGATAAAGTGGTTAATTATTCAACAGCTATATTTGCCAGGCATGCTACCGCATGTATTGCAACTGAAATTTTCCGTACTATTTATCATGTTGTGAAATATAAACCAATCCAAGCTTTGCAATGGCACATGGCTTGCAGTAAAAGAAATTAACAAACAATATCATAGAAACAGCAATCATAACATGACTTTTTACAGATGAATATATCTTCAATCCATGCATTCCTATGATTCCACCGGATACATCATTGCACTTTAGGAAATTGAACTTTCCAATTTTATTGTCGTTTGCAATAACTATCAACAAAGCACAGGGAACACTCTTTACAATTGTGTGGCTTACAGTTACACACTGACTGTTTTTTCACATGGACAATTTATGTTACGTATTCAAGAGTTACCAAAGCAGAAAATATCTACATCAGCTAAGAAAATGGAACAACAAAACAAAAACTGTGTACCCATACGAAATGGAAAATTAAACCTATAAGAAACATGATTTTTCTCATTTTTTTCCATTGCGCCAATTTGAGCCACAGGGTACAGCAAGTATATATATATATATATATATATATATATATATATATATATATATATATATATATATATATATATATATGAACAAACAGTTAATGAAATATGTTAAAAAAACACTTTGAAATGAGTTAAAAACATATTTAATCTGAGAAGGAATGAGTTAATTATAAGCTCTATTTCCTATTTGGTTTTATCGAGCTTTGATATCTGGCTGAGATAATGTTATAAATATTAAAGAATTAATATTTATAATTTACTTTACTTTTACTATCTTGGATCATTTTGGTAAATTCAATTGTAATTTTCATTTTATATATATATATATATATGTATATATATTAGTGATAATAACAATAATAATAGTTATAATAATAATAGTTATAATAACGCTGATAATAATAATAATAATAATAATAATAATAATAATAATAATAATAATAATCCTGTATATCTTCATGGAAGGGTACTATAATATATAGGGTTTTTGAGAGGGGATGGAGGTCGCACCCGTGTCTACACCCGTGCATTTGTGTGCGCACGTATACATGCTCAGAAAATGGACTTAAATATATGTCGGAAATTAAAATGTGTGGAATCTGAAAAAATGAAATAAAATGGAGTAAAAGGCCTTACGTAAACAAAAACTAGCTTCTAGTGGGGGATGCTAAGCCGTTCTTCCACCGTGCATACTAACTCTGCCCTGGTGCCCCGTGGGGAAATGTCTTTGGTAGGTTTCTATTTTTTATCAAAAGAGTACTCATTTAGCGGTCCCAAATCTTTATTTAGACCGAAGATGTGGGGTTTAAGATTCAGAATGATTTTCTTTTCATGTTGTCTTCTTTGTCTGTGTGTCCGAAAGTTGAAGGCTGCGGACTAACAAACATTGTGTGCAGTTTCAGTTGCACAGGAGACGAAATCAAAGAATAGGAAATAACTTCAACTCGCCTTCTCTTTGTAGAAACAACATATTTATTTCCTCTTTCTGGCAGGCATGACGTCATCAACTAGATCTAGAACGTTCTCCAAATCTCCAACAAGATCTCCGACGTTATCTCGTTCTGTGTTCAATGTCTCTCGTGAGATAGTTCTCTTTCTCTATTTCTTTTATAGTCTTCCTTCTTTATCGGTGACGTCATTTCGCATATAGTTACATGCGCACATTTGCTCTATATAACAATAATAAAATAGAAGAAAAAAATAATTTCTCAACGAAGTAAAATAGTCATTTAGCGACAGTCTGGATATATCTACAGTAAGCTATATGTCTTGTGTCAAGCTAGAGATTTCCTTGCAGGTGATAATTAAAATTTACTTTAATGATGACGAGAGAGAGAGAGAAAGAATGAGTTTAATAGAAGAAAGAAAAAAGAACGGAAAAGAGAATAGAAGAGGAAGGTGTAGTCTCCAAACGACGGAGGAGGAAATGCTAATCTCAGAGAGATGAGCTCAGAATCAAGGTTTTCATAAATACATCGTTTTTAGCAGATAGAAGCAATTTGCTCGTTTGTAGTTAGACCGCGCTCTCGTCCAAATCTAAAATCTCCAAAAACGCTAAGTGAAAGATGGCATTTCCATCCTCTTACTGTGAACCTGTCTGAAAGGATTTCCGTTGAAAATCCTGCATCTTGAAACAGTTTATATTTATTAAGTAAAAAAAAAAAAGTATAATATAACTTTTTCACACACGATTGTATCTGAAATTATTTAATACAATAATTATTTTCGTTCATAAGGATTGGATCTCAGAGGTTTTTATTGATTATTGATTGCTTTGATCTTCCAAAGACCATCCAGTAAATTTCCCGATCTATCTGAAACCTACTGCTCGGCCCTAAGCACAGAGAGACCCATAATAATGTAACTAAGCCAGAAACAGCACATAGCAGATGAGAGTGCACTTATCCTTAGTCCTACCTAAGATATTTTATGACGTCATATAGCGTTAATATATTTTTTAATATATTATGCAATTTATATTTTTGGAGCAAAAATGTCGGATATGAAACGAAATGAGTGTATATTTTATGTAATTCATTGCTTGATTATATATATATTATATTAATTAAAACATTTACAATAATAATTAATATATATAATAATTATTATATATAATAATTGACACATATAATCGTCAATTAATTGCATAAAAATACACCAATTCCATTTCAGTTACACATCCAAATTTGAATTACAACGGACATATTGTTCTAAAAAGAATATGAATTGCATCATATCTTTTTAAATATATAAACGGCTATATGAAGTTATAAAAAAATTACTCTCACTCACAACTCTATGCCCCCCACGTTTTAAAATGTACAACGAGTTTTTGCGTTTCTGAAATGGGACAGTGTCACACATTTCATTAGATGAAAATATATTTTCATATATTTGTACAGGTGTTTTGTTTTCTTAATTTCATTCATCCAGAGGAAGTTTCGAAAGGAAGACGAAACGTTTCTTGAACACATAACTTGGTTTGTTCCTTTTTATTTCTTTCTCTCCCATCTTCCCTCTTTATATATATATATATATATATATATATATATATATATATATATATATATATATATATAGTGGCAGTTCTGCCCGGCTTTGATCGGTCCCTATGTAGTGTTCATAATTTTATATATATATATATATATATATATATATATATATATATATATATATATATATTAAAAAGATTTACTAATTTCCAGGTAACCTACATAAAAAAAAATTTCAAGTGTTTAGACCCCAAATTAGCGGAGGAGTTTGATAGAGTCTGTAAAAGTAATATCTTTCAACTTTAACCTTTTGGCCGAAAAATTCTCGCCTAAAAAACTGATTATGCATGTCTGAATACGCTTTATGTAAAATTTCAATTGTTTAGACCCAAAATTGGCTGAACAGTTTACTGGAGGCCGCAATAGTCAAATCTATGTAAATTGACTCCTTGACAGTCAAATTATCGCCCCAAAAACGATTAAAAAGCTTGCCATGTATCTGAATACACTTTATGTACAATTTAAAATGTTTTGACGAAAAATTGGCTGAAATGATAAAATCTTTTAAAATTGACTCCTTGGCAGCCAAATTATCGGCCAAAATCCGATTAAAATTCCTGCCCTATGTCTCAATACACTTTATGTAAAATTTCAAATGTTTAGACAAAAAATTGGCTGAGTAATTTGGTAGAGACAGCAGAGGTAAAAACTTTTTTTGACCCAAATTTTGACCCCTTAACATTTATTGTTTTGGACTCAAATAAAATTAAAAAGTTTGATCCATGTCGACAACTAAAATTTCAAGTGTTTAGACCGAAATTCCTGGCGGAGTTTGGAAGAATTTTCAAATGACAAATTGTTGAACTTTGACCTTTCGACAGCCACATTTCTGGCCGTAAAGCGATTAAAAAGATTTTCTCAAATCTCAATACCCTTATGCCAAATCTCGAGTCTGTAGACCGAAAATGGACAGAGTTATTTGGTAGGAAAATGTAGGATTCTTCAGGCTTATGCGCATAAGTGGATGAACCGCGGAATATTCAGTGTAGCTTAATCGCCATATATATTTTATAACTTACTAACTAGCTCTACCTACGTATTGAACACTTTTGAATTAAATACTTAAAGTTTACGCATAAATTTATACTTTCGTATATTAATTTTATGTGAGTAAATTAAGTAGTTATATATATATATATATACATATATATATACATATATAAATGTGTATATACGTATATATATGCATATATATTTGTATGTATATATATGTATACATATGTACATATATATGTATGCATATATATTCATATGTATACATACATATATATACATGTATACATATATATATAGTCATCCACATACAGTACTGTTTCGCAGCTCATCAGTGCGGCTAGACAGGCAACTACCTCAAGCCAGGATTGAAACCCGACCGTTTGTACGGCAGTCAAGGCTCCTAACCATTACGCTATTGGCGGCTGCTTGAACGAGTAGTGAGTTTAACGATGTTTTGATATCGTCCGAAATACCTCCGCTCGATTTGTTTACACAAAGAGCGTCGCTTATATGCTAATGGTAATTCGTGTTTCACTTCTCAATATGCTCAACTCAAGGTGAGGAGCATTATAGTCATCCACATACAGTACTGTTTCGCTGTTTCACAGCTCATCAGTGCGGCTAGACAGGCAACTACCATATATATATATATATATATATATATATATACTTAAACAAATATTATTAAACAGGACAGGAAGGTTTTACCTTTTTATTGTTTCCATTCTTATTATTGTCTGTTTTCTCAATAATGTTGATAAAAATTCAATAAGTATTTCTTTTGGTCTTGGATAGAACTGCATTGAGAGTGAAATGATCGGTAAAATGATCGAACCATTTTTCAAGCGATTTTGTAACCAGCTGTGCTCACGAAATCGAGCCAACAACCATGGAGATGATGGCCAGTAGGTTTTACGAGCACAGGCGCCACTACAAATGATACACTCTAGTACACTCGCTGTTTTTTTTGTCGAAGCTAGTATATATTAGAAAAAATGTTGAGAGAAATCGAAACTAGAAAAGAATGACGACGAACTGGTAAAAAAAACTAAAAAAAAATAGAAAAGAAAATGAATAATTCACTGTATTAAAAAAAAAAAGAAAAATAGAAATCACAAAATAACAAGATAAAATATAAATATTTTAAAAAAATATATAAAATTATTAAAAAAACAAAAAAAAAATCAAAATAAAAAAAAATTAAATCGGGTAAAGGTGTTGTGAGATTATTGTCGAATGGAGGAGAGACTAATATAATATTCGCCGCAAGTCGCGCAAAGAATATTAAAGAGACGCTAAACGCAGACGCGAACGTGACAAACACGAAACGCACAAGCAGTGCCCGCCTGCCCCCCCCCCCCAAGCCGCGTCACCGTGACAAAACTACCAAAACCCCCACTCACACGCGTACGCACACAAATAAAAAAAAGCACACTATTAAAGATGACGTCAGCAATAACGTTGACCGTCACAACAATCGCGTCAATCACGAAGATAGAATTCAACTCAACTCAATACCGGATATTAGCACTACATGTAATCGCCCCAAGAGAGCTGGCCAATTTCAAACCTTATCTTTCTTATAGTCTCTGTGTCTCTGAAGATGCCGTATATATCGCGTAAAGATTCTATTATTTACCAAAATGATATCCGCTATATCTACTCGTATATATATATATATATATATATATATATATATATATATATATATATATATTGCTTTTTTAAATATAATTATCCACTAACACGTGTTTCGTCGTCTACGATTCATCAGAGTGACTGAATCTAGCGAACAAACAACAAATAACATCTCTCTCTCTTTCTCTCTCTCTCTCTCTATTTATATATATATATATATATATATATATGATAATGCCGAATTCCAGTGGAAATAGACAAACGGTACAGTTCCACGCCTTTAGACATGTATATTTGAATTCAGCACCATGAAAAACCACTATAAAGACATACATATCAAGTTTCTGAGTAATATGAAAAAAGAACTCCAAAAGGGCATTTTTTAGCCCTAAAAGCCCTAGAGCGATGCGAATCACAATGTTGCCAGGGTCACCCATACTGAATTTATATTAAGAACAATGGTCTCCATGCTTTGGCCAAGTCTCATGCAAATTCAATTGCTGGATCAAACGCTATGGGCAAAAAAGTGTCATTTTTAGCCATTTGGAGGCATTTTTGACTTCTTTTGAACCCCTGCTGACGCCAAATCCCAGTGTAAACGGATAACGGTGCAAGTTCACACCTTAAGACATGTATATTTGAGTTGACCACGGTGAAAAGCCACTATATAGTCAAATATATCAAGTTTTCGTTGAGAAATATGAAAAAAGAGCGACAAAAACGTCGACCAGAACTTTGTCAGGGTCACCCATACTCGATTTATATTAAGAACAATAGGCTCCAAGTTTCAGAAAAATCTAATTGATGGATCAAAAGTTATGTGGCAAAACGTGTCAGTTTGGGCCATTTGGGGGGCATTTTTGACCTCTTTTAAGCCCCTGAGAACGCAACGGGAATTTTCGCAATTTTTTTTTTTCTTTTTTACTGTGCACATCTATTTAATGGAATACAATTTGTGGCACCATTTCAGGAAAAAACTAGTGGACGCTTATCTAGCAATCGTCTGGAATAACGGGCGCATGGACGTACGGACGCTACTGAAAGCATAGATCTCTCTCCAATAAATCGGGGGCCCAATTATAGAAATGCAAAGAGATGGTGAAGAAAAAGAAGCAAAAAGATGAGCAAATGAAAAAAAAAAAACGAGGAAAAAAAAGTAAACAAAGTGAGTTGAGAGAATTAATTAAAAAAAAAAAAAACAACGAATCTTTCGCCTATCCCAAAGGCGCGACGATCGGCTGCAATGAAAGAGAGTATGACTTTGGCTCAGCAAATGACAGATAAAGAGGCACACCTATATAACGAGTGCCTGCTTTGATACAACAAGAAATAGGAAATTGCAATAAAAAGAATTGCTTTACAACGAAAATGACTCTCTCACTACAGCTGACATAGGAAAAATGAACAATATGTGTCCGCATTGCTCGACTGTGAAAATTAAGGGAGAGACACCCAATTGTTACTGTTCTTCTTTTCGCAAAGTTGTGTCAAACAGCAATGTGAATCCCTTGAACAATTGGATAATTGGTGAATTTCCAGGGCTCTTAAAAGTCAGTTGATTCGGCTACCAATGAAGGTGAAACAATGTGGCACTATATATTTATTTGCTTCCCCACTAAGCAAATAAGGCACAAGGCCGTTTTTTTAATGTGGAGAGAGAGAGATAGAGGGAGAGAGAGAGAGAGAGGGGAGGGAAAAGGGGACCAGCTCCCGATGGGTGGGAAATGGGAGCTGGATAGTAACTGTTGGTATGAAGGGTTGCCCCTACATTGACCAAGGTCTGATATGTGGTGTTACCCCACATATGGTCTTTGCTTGCAGTATCTCTCAGAACAGATACTACACTGTGTGGCACTATGTTTCACTGTCACTGTTGTAAACACATGGCCGGGTTGTGATTTGGCTATAAGCGCAGATACACGTTAATGCAACTCCAGTATTCCCTTTCCTCTATCGGCCTCTTTTTTCATCCGGACAGCATGAGTTGAGTACGTATTTTTCTGTCCCTCTGTAACTGAGAGGAGAGGGAGGCCCC
>NC_136525.1:40067464-40134964 GCF_053919585.1 Euprymna scolopes
GAATGCTTGTGACCACTCAAGGAATAGACGAATGCTTGTGACCACTAAAGGGATACACGAATGCTTTTGACCATTAAAGGAATAGAAGAATGCTTGTGACCACTAAAAAAATAGACGAATGCTTGTGACCACGAAAGGAATAGAGGAATGCTTGTGATCACTAAAGGAATAGAAGAATACTTCTGACAACTCAAGGAATAGAAGAATGCTTGTGACCACTAAAGGAATAGAAGAATGCTGTTGACCACTAAAGGAATAGAAGAATGCTTGTGACCACTAAAGGAATAGAAGTATGCGTGTGACAACTCAAGGAATAGAAGAATGCTTGTGACCACTAAAGGAATAGAAGAATGCTTGTGACCACTAAAGGAGTTGAAGGATGCTTGTGACCACTAAAGGAATAGAAGAATGCTTGTGACCACTAAAGGAATAGAAGAATGCTTATGACAACTCAAGAAATTGAAGAATGCTTGTGACAACTCAAGAAATTGAAGAATGCTTGTGACCACTAAAGGAATAGAAGAATTCTTGTGACCACTACCGGAAATATAGATATGATTTTGTTTTTTGTGCAGGAGAGGTACAGGGTGGCCGAAAAGTCCCAGGACACTCTATTTTTAATATTTTAATGTTGTTAAATATGATTGATTTTAATATTGTAATGTTGTTTTCTGCTTTGTTTCTAATAAAGTTCTCTTTTTTTGTTGAATATATATGTTTTCTGTGTGTTTCATTAAAAATACTGTGTTTTATTAAAATTACATGTATAGTGTCCTGGGACTTTTCGGACACCCTGTATTTGGCAGCTGATACTCTATGAAATGTTTGTGGACAAAAGTATTTGGCAATGTCAACAGGGATTCTATCTGGTTGATCTTTGAGAAAGTAGGGTTAGGGTTAGTCCTCCAACTGTGTAACAACATTCAAGGAGCTTCACAGGAACATGAAAGCTCGAGTCTCTTTAACGGAAAATTGTCTGACGAAATCCCAGTTGACAATGCGTCAAACAAAGTGATATTCCTGCCCCTACTTTTATCTATATATTTGCTGCCTTACTGTTTCATGAGTTTCGGGATTGTGATGTATTTAATTTATGTATTTCTGTTTTATTAAATTCTAGCGTTTTTCTCTTCCATAAATGTTTCCCCACCCCTCAATTCTGCTTTTATTTTATCTCGCAATTACTTATAACGTCACCAACTAACTTTCGTCCCCCCACGTCCATTTTTCTTTTATATCGCAATTTTCTTAAAACGTAACTAGCTAAAGTCCATAATAAGATCACGCTTTTCTTTTAACGGTTAATTAAAAAAAATCTTTTAAACATTATGAAAACGAAAATTCTTTTCTACAGTTTGCATTTTGGAGACGGGAGTGTTTTTTTCGAGATAAGTCACTTCTATATTAATCCTACTTTTCATCTTTAGATTCAAATATTAATAACTCCATTTTATGTCAGTATTTAATTTGTATAGTTCTGTTTTATTAAATGCTAGCGTTTTTCTCGTCCATAAATGTTTCCCACCCCGCAATCCTGCTTTCATTTTAGTTCGCAATTATTTATAACGTCACTAGCTTACTTTCGCCCCCCCCCTCCGCTTTTGTTTTTATCGCAAGTTTCTTAAAACGTGACTAGCTAAAGTCCAGAATAAGATCACGCTTTTCTTTTAACGGTTAATTTAAAAAAAATGTCTTTTTAACTCTGATGTTATTAAAACTAAAATTCTTTTCTACAGTTTGCATTTTGGAGACCTAAGTGCTTTTTTCGAGATAAGTCACTTCTATATTAGTCCTACTTTTTATCTTTAGATTCAAATATTAATAACTACATTTTATTTCAGTATTTAATTTATGCGTTTCTGTTTTATTAAATGCTAGCGTTTTTCTTGTCCATACATATTTATTTATCTACCAAGTTTATTGCAAAAAATAGATTACGTAATTGTATTCATTTTTCTTTCGTGAGAAGGGACTCTATCACCATACTTTCCCTTAAACACGTCCGTTGGACTTTTAAGTGTAATACTTAATATTTTTTTTTTAATGAAGAGTAGAAAACGCATTGTGGATGCGTTATCGGCAGCTCCCGTTACACTCGCTTCTCCTTATTTGTCTCTCAGTCCTCATTTTTTAATGAGTGTTTCTTCTGACAAAGGGAGAAGAAAAAGCTGTTTTTTAGGTTGGCAGTATTTTGCGCGAACAGTTGGCAGAGATCGTGGAAATTTTCTGTTTCTATGTCTATCCTTGTAGCCATGTCACTATTAAGGGTTCTGGAGGTAAACGTTTTATCTGGGCTGACGTTATCCGCCTGATAGTCTGGAGCCCGAACCTTGGATTAACCACTAAGGAGGCTGTCCTATCAGCAGGTGCAAAGTACTGGGGCTGCTGTATTGCCATTTGGTGAATGGATTCTGGACCATGCAGTAGCTTCTGGTGGGGCCTCTCGATGCCATATTAGTGGGTAATTGTTACGGCTTTACCTTATCATGTTCTAAGGCCTTTGATAGGGTATGGCATAAAGTTTTACTTCACAAGATCTCTAGCTATGGTATAGCTGGAAATGTCTTCTCAATTATGAAATCATTTCTTTCCGATAGGTTCATAAGAGTAGTAGTTGAGGGGCAAAAATTAGAAGCTCACAGTATTAATGCTGGAGTCCTTAGGGGGTCCATCCTGGGCCCAACTCTATTCCTGATCTACATTAATGATCTTCCAAATCACATCCTTACATCATTTGTAGACATTTATGCTGACGACACTACCATTTATGGTAGCACATCTAAGACAGTAAACGACCAAGTTCTCTCCGATTCTCTCTTCTCTGACCTTGAGCACGTGGCACAATGGGGAAAGGAGTGGCTGGTTACTTTTAATGCATCTAAAACCAAGCTTCTATCTTTATATCACCAACACTCTGATCCACATATGGCATCAATTGAAATGAATGACTCTCGTCTTCAGGAGGCCTCAAGTTTTAACAAGCTTCCGGGCTTGACCGTTACTCCTGATCTTAAATGGAACACCTACATCAAATCTGTTGCCAATGCTGCTGGAAAAATGTTGGGATCTTTCTATCGATCCAGTAGATATCTCACTGCTGATGCAATTCTCTATCTATATAAGAGCCAGGTATGCTCAAGGATGGAATACTGTTGCCACATCTGAGCAGAAGCTGCTAAAAAGGACTTGTACTGCCTTGATAGAATTCAAAATAGATTTCGTAGCTTCGTAGGAGATGTCCTTTTCTCTTCTTCTCTTCCCAGCAACCTCTATCTCACAGAGGAGATGTTGCGAGTTTGTCTCTGATGTATCGTTATTTTCATGGAAAGTGCTCGGTTGAGCTTCAGTCTATGGTCCCGCCTCGCCACACTTTCACAAGAAACACTAGACTAGCTGAAAACACTATCAATAATTCCCCCCACTCTTTATCTATGCCTAAACCTTAACGTAGATTCCATGAACAAAGCTTCTTTCTTAGAACTGCACGCCTGTGGTATTGTCTTCCGTTTTCCTGCTTTCCAGCTGACTACAATATGGTTGTCTTTAAGTCTAACGTAAACAAGTTCTTGATGAGCAGTTCGATATAAGTTAACAAATTTACCGAATTGATTACTATATTGTCCAATTTCTACTGTACACTCTTTTACCCTTATCCTCGAGTGGCCTCTTGGCCCTGATAATGTGGTGAAGTCTGTGTAAAAAAAGAGTGTCATGTTAGAGTTTCGAACGACATGTCACATTTTTACAACCAAGCTTACTATATGTAGACGACGCCGTATCTTTTTCTTTTTTGTGTCTCACACTGAGGCAGCATCCTGCACCTCCAAACACCCAGGCAAAGCCGGGCTCCCAGGCTAGCCTTTAATAATTCTACGTGTAATTCTTTAATATTATTTTGTTTTGAATTTTTTTATATGTGTATTTATTTAAAATACATTTAATATTATTGATATATATTTTTTTATTGTATTTAATTTTTTGTATACATATTTCTTTGTTATTGACTTTATTTATTGATATACATATGAATATATATAAATATATATATAATGAATTTCGCAGCCAAACAACGTCGCAACCCACAAGAGCCATGACAGTCAACGAACTGGAAGTCCAAGACTCGAGTTTCGCCCTCATTTGGGCTCATCAGTTAGACACATCCGAAATCAGGATTCGAAACCCGAGCCTCTTGCATGCGAGGAAAGCACTCTACCAACTGAGCACACAAGAATTTCAATTAACCAACACAGATCAAGCAAACCGCGCCGAAATCCGACTGTGAAATGGACGTACTTCGTCTCGTCTATATTACTCATATAGGATGGTTCCTGATTTAATTCAATAAAGATAGTGCATAAGTTGCTACTTGTGTATGTATATATATTATGTATACATATATATACATATATATACATATATATATATACGTACACATATATATACATGCACATATTTATATGCATACACTTCTACTCCTGCAAATTCGATTTACCAGCAATGCTTCAAGCAAACTACCTGTACTTCTTGTATATATATATATATATATATATATATATATATATATATATATATATATATAAATGCAATGTTCACAATCATACATACTGTTAATATCTTAACATAAGAGTCAATTTTTGAATATAAAATCTATAATGTTAAATAGACACGAACAAATGTATGTATGGAAATTATTTCGAAACAAATTCGAAAGATACAATAACGTTTTTAAACTATTATTAAGCTTTTTGGACTATTTCAAACTATTTATCTATTACCACAGATTAATATCATCTAACGTCATTCATAAGTTCAAATGCTCCTCGGGAGAGTGCAACTTCTATATAGCAACGCATCTAACAGTTAAGTTGCTTATGGCGGTTATACAATAAATACCTTATCACGTTACCTTACCATGCAAAATACATAATCAAGTGCAATATTATATTAACAAGAGAAACATGACTGTCCTCCTTTGAAATTAGAGAAATTCTTGTCAGCAACAAACAAATAATAAACAAATAAAACAACATCAAAAATGAAAAATGTTGAAGCTATATACATTAAAACTCAAAAACCAGCCCTTAATCAAACCACATTCCAATCTAGAGAGACCACACCTAAATGTCTGTCGTAAGTGTCTGCCCTCTACCTGACCCAGCCCTGACCACAGAACTAGGCATCCCTCTCTCCAACACTGGGCACTACAGCTCGCATGCATTTACCGCTGTCACTCTATAAAAAAAAACTTATAGCCTTCCTCGCAATAATATTCACACATTTGAAAAGCAAAAAGCAACACCGTGGTCAACTTCGAACTACATATTGAACTTATATTAATTCTTTCGATGTACACATTAAAACGATCATCAGGACGATTGAAAAAATTAAAAAACGGTCTAATCAAACGGACGCTCTCTGCTGTCTGTAACAGCATTTAACAACTACTGATGCAATTCTCTATCTGTATAAAAGCCAAGTACGCCCAAGGATGGAGTACTGCTGTCACATCTGGGTAGGAGCTGCGAAAAACAGCCTATCCTGCCTTGACAGAGTACAAAATAGACTTCGTGGTTTAGTGGGGGATGCTCTTTTCTCTTCCCTGCAACCTCTCTCCCACAGAAGAGATGTTGCGAGCCTGTCTTTGTTTTATCGTAATTTCCATGGCAGGTGCTCATCTGAGCTCCAATCCTTCGTCCCACCCTCGCCAATCTTTCACGAGAAAACCCGTCTGGCTGAAACTACTGTCAATAGTTTTCCCAACTCTTTATCTGTGCCTAAATCTAAACGTAGATTCCATGAGCAAAGCTTCTTTCTTAGAACTGCACGCCAGTGGAACTCTCTGCCGATTGCCTGTTTCCCACCTGACTACAACTTGGACGTCTTCAAGTCCAACATAAACAAACTCATGACAAACCGCCCCCTTAAGTAAGACACTCTATCAAAACCCCCAGTACTAATGATTATTACAATACTATCTCATTTATTACTGTACACGCAGTAACCCTTATCCCTGAGTGGCCTTCGGGCCTTGATAAGTGGTGACCCCCATGTAAAAAAAATATGTTCTCTTGCTTAAATAATTAAATGCTTATATTTTACAAGGTAAAAGCATTACAAAGGTTACAAATATTCCACCTGGCGTTGCTCAGACGTCATATACGCTTGAATATATTTTAATCAATACAGATTTTGCAATTCTTTCTTAATTATTATATCGTACCTTACATATAGCAAAGATTTCAAAAGTAAAATATATGTATTAGGTGCTATCATCTTGAATTGAAACCGAAACATTTAATTATCGAGCGGCGTTCGTTATCATCTAAGCCAAAGAATCGTGCATATCAAAATTCGACAGAATTAACGTAATTAAACGCCTAAATGTATATTTGCAGATACGTATAGCATACATATTTAATATTCGGTACAATCACGGTAACACATCGGTCCTTGCCATATCAAAGTTAAGCAACGTTGTGCCTGGCCAGTACCAGATTGGTGACCATTTTGGAAGGCAATGCGCTGTATGGACCGCGAGGAAAATACCAGGTTGAGAAACTGACTCTCTTGAGGGTAGATAGGACTCTCTTAAGCCGTAGTAGGCACCCCATTTAGTGATATACCCTCGATAGCCCTAGCGAAGCATAAAGTATTCAACTACCGACAAGATTTGAATTATACTATAAACTCTTGTAGTGAGTTCATTCACTGCTGCGGCCGCGCTGGCGGATGGATAGCATACAGGTTACCAAGTTTTAATTTTTGTTTTAGTCCTTTTATTGTTTGTGCGTTTGTAGCGAACTCTCAGACAACGTGGGGGTCCGATGTTTGATATGTAAAACGATCCGGTTAAAGTGTAACAGCCACGTTAAAGATGTATCAACGTCATTATGTCGTATTATTAAAAACTGACTAGATCGATACAAAAAGCGCCATGGAATTTCCATGCCAGTAATAGTATTATTGTTAGAAAATGCTTCCTTGTACAATAACTTCGCGGATGTTTCTTCTAAACGACCCCGCCCTTTAGGAAGATCTCCGCGACCCGACCGAAACGCCGGCTCTACGGAAAACTGACACTAAGTGTAATAACAGGTTTTCTCGTAAGAGAGAAAGAGATGAGCCCCCTGGGCGGCTCTTTTTTTCTGTTCTGGCTAACGGAGCGTGGGGGAAGTACTAATAGCAAACACCAACAGTAAACGGATACGTCGAGGAGATGGTTTTTGTTAATTGGGTACGCCATGGTCCGTGAAGCGCATAAAGTGAGAATTACTGCCCCAGATGGGGGAGGGGGGCTAAAAAAAACTAGCAAGACAGATTTCAAATCGTTTGAGTCTAAAAAGACTTTCAATACTAGTTTATATTGCATACACATACATACGCAATACTTTGATTCGCAATATTTCTCTTTGTATCATTCAAACACTACCGTGTTTCAATATATGGTTAAGTGACAGTTTTAGTCATTTAGAACTGCTTTAAAGCTTGTCCATTTCGACCAAATTTCAAACAATTATTACAGTTTATAGATCATCTTCTAAGCTATATTGTGAAATTTGTTTTTGCAATTTCCGTTCAGTAAAACAGAAGTTATAATGAATTTTCTGGTGTTCAAAATCAAAATAAAAAAAAAGTAAGGAGGTGAGCGACGTTTTTATTACTAGTTTCCATAGCAACCACGTCGCTTAATCGACTACTATTGCTACCAATTCACCGCTCTCATGAAAAGAGAAGTAACAAGTTAAACAGACAGAATGAAAGCATGAAAGGGTGATAATTGAGGGTATTTTATTGAAAGCAGTCGTACATTGTTATTACATATGTGTATGTTATGTTTAATGAGGAAAGAAATAAGACTTAAATTAAACAAAGAACAAGTTAATTACTGGAGGACTGGAAAAACCATGGATTACAATAGAAAAATCCGAGCATAGAAAAGTAATATGGTTAAGCTTAAACATGGAAAAGTAAAGGACTAGTTGTTAAAAATGGAAAAGAAAAGAACAAGATATTTTAGTAAAAAATATAGCAAACTAGCAGGGGTGCCCGGCGTTGCTTGGTTGTTTAGAGGTGTACGTTGAGAAAAAAAAGTGGTAGTAGGAAGGCAGGCTCGAAGGGGGAAAACAACGGGAAAAATGTGACGTCTTTGCTGTTACGACCACCGCCAAACCGGAAGTGACGTAGGTTTAAATTAGACAATCGAAAAGAGGGGATGACTTTCGAAAATATCGGCAAAAAAGCAACCCTCCCTGTAGAAAAAAAAATGCCCAGTTGAGGGTGAAGGAATTAATGTTTTTAGCCAATTTTTCGGTATGTGTCGTCTGAAGAGTTGAGCTTCAAAACGATACTGATCTTGTGTGACTCGAGGTTGTTCGTTACGAACCATATATAGATAAGGGCAATCTAGGAACTCACACCTTTCAGGGGAAAAATTATTTTTTTAATTCCGTGCAAGTTTTATTGATATATATATATATACATATATATATATATATATATATATGTATATATATATATATATATATATACACACACACACTAGCAGAAGGAACCCACGTTGCTCGTGTATAAATGAAGAGCAGCGAATACTCCACAGTTCCAAAACGTTTATTGTCATCCAAATATATGAAATCGCCATGCTTCAATCAAATCACGCGATTTTCTCCTCGCGGTTCAGTGGACTTAGGTGTATCACATGCTTTTTATTTCACAATTCATTACTTTATTAAAGAACGTAATGTTTATTTTATGTGCCGGACATGTCTGTGCGGTGATAAAGCTTCTCAAATTCTCTTCAGATGTTAGGTTGTATATGGGTGTTAACTTTGATTAAACTTGACAGTCACTTTTTTAATTAGATTTTTATGATTATCGATTTTCGGATAATAATCGAAGGCATGACGATACAAAACCTATCAAAGAACATCCCCTTAGACTTATAGTACAACTGTGTGATTTTTTTTAATAAATCAGTCCAGGCGTTTCTGAGTCAATAGATAACTAACTCAGACACAGACACGTACACTAACAAAGTGCGTTTTATATAATAGTAGAAATGTTATATATGCAGTTTTCTTATGGATTTCGGTGAAAAAATATAGTGAAGCTTTGTTCATTAAGCTGATTAAAGACATCGTGAAACGATAAATTTGTCGCCCCCCCCCCAAAAGAACAACACTACAGCAATCAATTCAGATAACTTGATTATACAGTAGAGCTGATATCTATCTAATGTATCAGCCTTCAGCCTCAATCATCTGCGCGATTCAGGTTCGGAACTGGGAGCAGGCTTTTTCCACAAGCGCAGGTGGAAGCTCGGCGAATAGTTGACAGATGGCGGCGATCAGGCTAGTTTTGGCGTTGTGGGAGGTCATGTTGGTGATGTTCTCGATGTATGACCAAACGAAGTAGTCCAGCGGGTTCAGGTCGGGGAAGGAGCGATGCCAGTTAGAGAAGGGTACAAAGTCGTAGCACTCTTTTGGTACAAAGTCTAGGGCTCTTTTGACTTGTAAACCGGTGCCGAGTCCTGCTGTCACATAATTGTACAAGAGGATCACCACGAACTTCAGCACACACAGCTACACATTGGTGTTGACTTTCAAGCCGACTTCGAAGATGGGATGTAGTATTATGTGTCCCTCAACAAAAAAAAAAATAAAAACACACCTAAACCTTAATAGTGGTTAGAAACCTTGTTTTCACCACCCTGTGCCCGTCCCTCTTATTCGTGGTAATCCAGTAGTGCATTTTGAGGGTGAAGGTGATGGTCCAGTTGTCATAACTTGGATCAGTAGAAAGGATGTCGTACAGCGGCGCATCGCCGATCTCGCTCGTTGAATATTGTGTCACATCCATACATAACGGAAGGTTACTATCGTTCTTTTTTAAGAAATATTCCAAGAAAAATAAGACGTTGGGGGTACATAAACAAGACGGAACTCTTTTCTCTGCAAGGTTGACACGTGGCTTTAAAAGCGTGCTACGGTTACTGACTATATATCAAGTTTCAATTACAGAGTAGTTTGATAGAGCCCGTTCATCACACAACAGAGTAGTTTGATAGAGCCCGTTCATCACACAACCAACGTAAGATTTATTAATATGAACAAATATGCATACTCCTGACACTCCTACGACGAGGATTTCTGGTTTTGACCGACTGTTTGTCCGCCACATTAACATTCTTAGCGTAAATTTGTATACATATATCTTCTTTTATACCCCTATAAATTCGTTTTTCATATTAAAAACCATCTTTTCTACTTATTTAAAAAAAAAATACAATTTTCTTATATATGGGTCGATGAATTGCATTCAACTGCTAAAGATCTAGCTAATTTGCATATTGTTTTAAACATTAATTTTAATTAATTCCCTATTAGTTTTTTTCGATTTTCTCATGGAATGATCATCTAGAGTTAACTATCACATGTAATTATATTTATGCAGATATTCTACATGATTTATACTTGCATAATATTTGCGTAAAAAGCTTACAGTGAACATAAATTTGTTTCCATATATATTTATGCATACGTAAATATATTTTTCTTTAATCTATCTATCTATATATCTATTCTATCTATATATCTATAAAAGTGAACGTCTCTGTGTGTCTGTGTGTCTGTGTGTCCGTCTGTCTGTCTGTGTGCCTGTGTACATTTTTTTATATAAGTCTGTTAAATTTCAGTCTACAAACTCGAAATTTGATATACAGAGTACTGAAATTTGGGAAAATCGATGTGATCGGGTTTCGGACAGAAATTTCTCTGTTAAAGGGCCAAAGTTCAACGATTCGACCTTTAAGATCTCTACCTAACTCCTCCGACAATTTTAGGGGTCAAAGTGTAAAAAAATTAACCTTTTTTTTTGTTGTTTTTGCTCAGCATACACCTCCAAACAACCGGGCAACGCTGGGCACCCATGCTAGTCTATCTATAAACGTGTCTGTCTGTGTGTCATTTCCCTACCAATTAATCTGTCAATTTTTAGTCTACAGACGTGAAATTTGATATACAGAGTACTGAGATTTGGGAAAATCGATGTGATCGGTTTTCGGCCAGAAATTTCGCTGTTAAGGGGTCAAAGTTCAACGAGTTGACCTTTGAGAACTCTACCAAACTCCTCCGATAATTTGGGGTCTAAACACTTGAAGTTTTAGATATAGGTTCCTTGGACATGGATCTAACTTAATAACTTGGCTTGAGCCCAAAACAATACATTTAAGGGGTCATAATAGAGATCAAATTTAAAAAATTAAACTTTTTTTGTTGTTTTTTGCTCAGCATACACCTCCGAACACCCGGGCAACGCCGGGCACCTATGCTAGTATATCTATAAAAGTGAACGTGTCTCTGTGTCTGCTAGTATATCTATAAAAGTGAACGTGTCTCTGTGTCTGTCTATCTGTCAGTCTGTGTGTCTGTGTACATTTTCCTTCGCAATAACTCTGTTAATTTTCAGTCTATACACTCGAAATTTGATATACAGGGTATTGAGATTTAGGAAAATCTACGTAATCGGTTTTCTGACAGAAATTTCGCTGTTAAGGAGTCAAAGTTACACGATTTGACCTTAGACAACTCTACCAAACTCCTCCGATAATTTGGGGTCTACACACTTGAAAATTTAGATATATGTTCCTTGGACATGGATCTAACTTAATAACTTGATTTGAACTCCAAACAATAAATGTTAAGGGGCCATAATAGGGGCCAAATTTGAAAAAATTGATTTTTTTTTTGCTCAGCATACACCGCCAAACACCCGGGCAATGCCGGGCATCCATGCTAGTATATCTATAAAAGGGAACGTGTTTGTGTTTCTGTGTGTCTGTCTATGTGTCTGTGTGTGTACATTTCCCTACGCAATAACTCTGTCAATTTTTAGTGTAAAGACTCGAAATTTGATATACATAGTACTGAAATTAAAGAAAATCTTTGTGATCCACTTTCGGCCAGAAATTTGGCTGTTAAGGAGTCAACGTTCAACGATTTGACCTCTGAGAACTCTACAAAACACCTCCGATAATTTTGGGACTAAACACTTGAAATTTTAGATATAGGTTTCTTGGACATGGATCTAACTTAATAACTTGATTTGTGTCCAAAACAATAAATGTTAAGGTGTCATAATAGGGGTCAAAGTTATAAAAAAAAAAATTCTTTTTTTCTTTCTTTTTTTCTTATTTGCTCAACATATACCCCCAAACACCCGGGCAACGCCGGGCAACGCCGGGCAACGCCGGGCTGAAATGCTAGTTTAAATATAAAAAATTGTAAATTTGAATTAGCTCTATCTAGTATAATGAGCAATTTTATATAAAAGTACTAGCCCGGAAACTTGTTCAAGGCACCTCGTATTTACAGGTAAACATCTCTAACAAGAAAAACTAAGATGTCGGAGGAGGTACATATTTCGGGCGGAACTCCCTTGTCTGCAATAGGGACACGTGGTTTGCAAAGCGTGCTACCAACACTGACCTTTGCACTCAGAGAAACGCGACGGGGTTTGAGAAGGATTAACAATTGGCGACGAAGGGAAAAGAGCAGACGCTCACAATTCAGTGTGTCACAAAATGCGTCAAATTAATTTATGAATTGGAAACGTTTTAAGAAAGTATCTATTTAAATGTATATTTCAAACATGCGTGTAACGAGGTTCAGGGGGTCGGGGGGGAGGAGGTCTACGTACACACGTACGAGCCGGAATGAGGTGGATATATAAGTTAGCATTACAGTTGAATATAGTCGTGGAGAGCGGATGGGTTTCGTTAAGAGTGGGAGGGGTTGAACTGTCGAAGGAGGCGGGGTCGGGCCTCTAATACGCCACCCGTTAAGTAAACTAATAAATTTCAGATATTGGATTTCGTTGGCAGTGCCGGTACATGGGTGCAGCCTATTTCACGCTTCGCTGATCACGGCGGTAGTTACTCCCCTGACGTCTGTCGGTCCAACTCGCCCCAACATCACCCTCCGATCTTATTCAGTCCCGCGGGCGAAATGTTTTCATTATGACAACGTTTCTAAGCATGTCATTGCAGGAAATACCTCCACACGCAATCAGGAAGTATATAGTGACGTTGCTTAGTGCTTGTAGACGTATGGAAACTAGGGTCGGAATGATTAATCAGAATCGGAATCTGTAATCGGAAAAATCGGAATTTGGGGGTTTAGTAATCGGTATCGGAATCAGAATAATTCGTGTCTATTTTCCGATGCCCCAAACGATTCTTTCTATTGTTTTGCATGTGCTTGTTTTTGCTTGAAACTAAATTTTACATGACTTGTGTTATTGATGAAATCTTGAAAAACTAAACTCGATAGATCATCCTCACAAGTGTATTTGAAAGTTGTGTAAAAATATATACTCATATTTCACGGATTTTTCAGTCACTGCCCCCCCCTAAAAAAAATAACCCTATATTAAGAAATTTAAAAGAATCGGAATCGGTAATTGTATAGGGAATCGGGAAAACTATGTGTCAGATTCAAATCCAGTCTTAACCACTTTACTACTTTCTAGGATACACATAAATACAACAATTATTCACTCTGGACAAGAGACTGGTGCTACCAGATAAGGCTGTCTAAAGATATTGGCTTCCTGAGACGAAATTCACCTGACATTGATTCTTTTTTTTACTTCCTTTTGCAAAAGTTTATTATGTTCTGCAAAACCAAAAACAAAAACAACAACCCACATCCCCCTTTCACATCTTTTCATTTCCCCTTTCTCTTTCTATTTCCCCCACTTCCTGACTAGTTTCCTAACGTAAAATATACCAAACATCAATACTGTAACCACTCTGATTAAAAAAAACGATAAAGCGGGAGACCAGTACCCGCATTAAGCTGGTCTGCAGTTTAATTTGTTGCTGGCTATCTTGCTCTTGCTTGTTGCTGGATCTCAATATCTCCAACCGAGAGATAGGGAGAGACTTAGCTGTCGTACAAAGCTAAGACTCTGTAACATCATATGTATGTAGATACTCCCTCAGGCATTTGTCTATTAAAATCGTCCTGTGACGATGGACGTCATTTTTGGGCTCATGGACATAAAATGTCTGAGGGAGTGGCACTCGTATTACAAGACGTTGGAATCATATATATATATATATATATATATATATATATATATATATATATATATATATATATGATGTGTGTGTATGTGTGTAAAAATGAGGGCGAAACTATATATTAGTGAAGGGAGGATCCAATATTTTTCCCGATTCCGATTCCGATTTCGATTTTTTATAAATTTACACAGTTGTTATTTTTTTTTTCCAATTGCCCTAAAAAAACATGCCCATTGTGCAGTATATTCTCAGGCGTAAAAATACTTTTGTGGGGATAATCTATCGATTTTAGTTTCACTGGTTGTTAAAAATGAATAAATAATTATAATTTTTACACTACTACCAGCAGTGGGAGATTTTACATTCAGAAAAATACAAATAAACCAAATGACAATTAAATGTTTTTGGCATCGGGAAATAGGAAAAAAATGTTCCAATTCCGATACCTGAAAATTTTCGATTTTCCGATTCCGATTTAACGTCCCAACACACACACATACACACACACATACATACATATATATATATATATATATATATATATATATATATATATATATATATATATATATATACTAGCAGTACCCGTCGTTGACTGGGTTCAAAAACAGCCTACACAAAATGGACTCTGATTTATGAAAGTGTGATAGGTTATGAAAAGGAAGGGTTGTAAAGAGATAGCAAACCATAAGTAACTTAATAAGGGGGTATAATAACATTGTGGGGTCTGAGTTCACGCTTGGCCTCCATAGAATGGAAATAGGCACAAACTTTGATAAAGACTTCTCATATCTATCTGCGTAACATAAAAAAGTAAAAATAAAATAGATAAACCCCATAATTTATTATACCATACCTGTTCACACTCAAACACTTATCACAATATTCTGTGGATCTGTATTAAAAAACCTTGTCAAACTTAGTGACATATTTCCATTCTATGGAGGTCAGGTGCGAACGAACACCCCATAATTTTATTATACCATATTTCTTCAAACTGAAACTTAATTATCAAAGTATACTCACGCAGATAGATATGAAAAGTTTTTATTAAAGTTTGTGTCTATTTCCATTCTATGGAGGCCAGGCCCGAACGCAGACCCCACAATTTTATTATACCGTCCCTATTTAAGTTAAAACATACTTATCAATGTATTCTTATGTACATCTATATCAAAAACACTTGTAAACGTTTTTTTTTTTTAATCTTGAATTTTTTTATTTCCATACTTTGTGGACCAGGCGCGAACGCAGACCCCAAATGTTAATGAACCACCGTTCTGCCAGATCAAAAATACCCATTCCTTTGTCTCGATACATCTTCTATCATTATATGTAATCAGTTTTTTTTAAATAGTCAACCATATAGGAGCCTATTCGTGACCAGACACACATACACATACACACACAGATATTCAGCTTTATATTATATATATATCTATATGTATGTATTCAGATATTCAGCTTTATATTTTATATATATATATGTGTATGTATATATATATATATATATATATATATATATATATATATATGTCAAATTTTTGTGATTCAATGAATTTGATCAATTTATTACGTGAAATATTTGAGGCAAAGAATATATTAGAAATAGTTTAACTCCTTATTCTAAAAAGTTTCGATGTCTACCATGCAGAGATGGGAGACATCGAAACCCTGTAGGATAAGGAGTTTAATTATTTCTAATATATTCTTACATAGAATAATAAAAATCTTTGATATGAAACTCAAACATTTCATGTCATAAATTTTTCAAATTCATTGAATCACAAAAATTTGATTTAGTAGCTCTATCTTGTATATCGAGCCATTCTTATTTGGGTGTGGACAATACTTATAGAATATTACTGCCAGTAATATTTTGTAAATCTTATAATCACAGGTTTCCATATCAGCTCATTGTTAGATAATTTTATTCTGAAGTATATATATATATATATATATATATATATATATATATATGTGTGTGTGTGTGTGTGTGTGTGTGTGTGTGTGTGTGAGTATATATATGTATATATATTTATATATATGTATGTATATATATCTTCTATAATATAAAGCTGTGTGTGTGTGTGTGTGTGTGTGTGTGTGTGTGTGTGTGTGTGTGTGTGTGTGTGTGTGTGTGTGTGTGTGATCACGAATAGTGTCTGGTCACGAATAGTGTCTGGTCACGAATATATGGTTGACCTTTTAAAAAAACTGATTACATATCATTATATGCAACCGAGATGTATCGAGACATAGGAATAGATATATTTGATCTGGTATAACGGTGGTTTATTAAAATTGTGAGATCTGCGTTCGCGCCTTGTCCACAAAGTATGGAAATAAAAAAATTCAAAATAAAAAAAAACGTTTAGAAGTATATTGATATAGATGTACATAATAATACTTTCATAAGTATGTTTTAACTTAATAAAGGGGTATAATAAAATGGTGGGGTCTGCGTTCGCGCTTGGCCTCCATAGAATGGAAATAGGCACAAACTTTGATAAAGACTTCTCATATCTATCTGCGTAAGTATACTTTGATAATTATGTTTCAGTTTGAAGAAATATGGTATAATAAAATTATGGGGTGTTCGTTCGCACCTGACCTCCATAGAATGGAAATATGTCACAAAGTTTACCAACATTTTTTAATTGAATATTGTGATAAGTGTTTGAGTGTGAACAGGTATGGTATAATAAATTATGGGGTTTATCTATTTTATTTTTACTTTCATCATATTTTGCTTTGGTTTTGATACCCCCAAATTCGAAGCTATCTCTTTACAACCCTTCCTTTTCATAACCTATCATACTTTGATAAATCAGAGTCCATTTTGCGTAGGCTGTTTTTGAACCCAGTCAACGACGGGTACTTTTGCTAGTAGGAGAAAAGCGCTCCTTAAAAACTGGGAAAACCGAAAAACAAACGAAGACCCTACATAAAGGAAATTCTTAAAGCCTATTCTAAATGCAGTCAAATTAGCGCGTAAAATAATTTAGCAAAAGTGAAAACAGATATTTAGACAATTTTCAATTAAAGAGTTAGGAATTTTTACGGCTATATAAAAGAATACTATAAACTCAGATATATGTATATATATAAAGGCCTAGACATTACAATTCAGTAAATGAAATAAAAATAGTTTACATAAGAATACCCTGATTATAAGATCACTTAGAACCTGATATCATTTAAACATACTCAGATATATAGTAACTACAAATAAAATAAAATAACATAATATGGAATACTGATTTAATCAACTAAAATAAAAAGCGTATAAAAATATAATAAAAAATAATTATATACTAGCATTTCAGCCCGGCGTTGCCCGGGTGTTTAAAGGTGTATGTTGAGCAAACAAAAATAAAATAAAAACAGCGGTCAATTTTTTAAACTTGGACCCCAATTATGACCCCTTAACATTTATTGTTTTGGGCTCTAATCAAGTTATTAAGTTAGATCCCTGTCCAAGGAACCCATATCTAATATTTCAAGTGATTAGACCCAAAATTGTCGGAGGAGATTTGTAGAGTTCTCGAAAATGGATTACAAAGATTTTCCCAAATATCAGTACCCTGTATATCAAACTTCGAATCTGTAGACATAAAATTGACAGAGGTATTGCGTAGGGAAATGTACACAGACACACACACACAGACACACACAGGCACGTTCACTTTTATAGATATAGAAATATAGATATAAAGAACAATAGAATATAATCTCTCTCTCTCTTTCTCTCTCTCTCTCTCTCTCTCTCTCTCTATATATATATATATATATATATATATATATATAAAAGGGAAAGTGTCTATGTATATGTGTATCTGTGTATCTGTGTGTCTGTGTACATTTTCCTACGCAATAACTCTCTCAATGTTTAGTCTACAGACTCGAAATTTGATATACAGGTTACTGAGATTTGGGAAAATCGATGTGATCGGTTTTTGGCAAGAAATTTGGCGATTACGGGGTTAAAGCTGAACGATTTGACCTTTGAGAACTCTATCAAACTCCTCCGACAATTTTGGGTCTGCGAACTTGAAATTTTAGATATAGGTTCCGTGGATATGGATCTAACTTAATGACTTGATTTGAGCCAAAAACAATAAATTTTAAGGGGTCATAATAGGGGTCAAAGTTTAAAAAAAATTACCTCTGCGATCTCTTCCAAATTACTCAGACAATTTCTGGTCTAAATATTTGAAATTTTACATAAAGGGTATTCAGAGATAGGGCAAGCTTTTTCATCAGTTTCGGTGGAAAATTTTTAGTTACCAATATATAAATGTATGTATGTATATCTGTTTGCATGTCTGCCTTAAACTTTCAATAAAGGCGACAGATTTTACAAAAATCAGTATCGTTTTAAAGTTCGATCTTTCATACGACAAATATCGAAAAATTGGCTAAAAACATTAATATCTTCCCCTTCAACTAGGCACTTTTCTACAGGGGGGGTACTTTTTTCGCCGATATTTTTGAAAGTTATCCCCCTCCTTTAGATTGTCTAGCCTTAATTTTAAAAAATGTCGCTTCCGATTTGACGGTGGTCGTAACAGCATAGACGTAAGGTTTTACCCCGTTCTTTTCCTCCTTTGCGATACGGATTCGAGCCTGCCTTTTTACTACCTTTTTTTTTTTTTCTCAACATACACATCCAAACACCCGGGCAACGCCGGACGCCCATGCCAGTAAAATATAAAAGCAAAGGTTCATAAGTTACCTCCCTTTAATTAAAATAAAAGAAAGACAAAAAGTTTAAAGAATTAATAAGATACATTAATTACCTCCCTTGGACCGGTCAGGAATAACCGATTAAGACCGGAAGCCATGTCAATTAGCAATAGAATGGGAGAAAATAATTTTAAGCATATATTTACTAACAAAATATATCAAATAAAACAAAAATGAAAAATTGATATCAAAATTAAAGTAAAATATATAGAAATAGAAACAGACAAGCTATAGTTAAATAAAAATGAACATCGTTATAGATAATGTGTGCTTTCCTGGTTTTTCATCAAACAGAAAACAATATGGCTGACGAGAACCTAACATTATTTACCATTAAATGGCCCCCCCTAATGTTAGGATTGAAACCGACGGTACCAATGTTTTTCTGACCTTGTGTACAGTTTTAAATAGATAATTAAATATTAAACTCTTATATTGAAATGTTTTTCTTTGTAATCGGGCACTTTGTTGGAATTTTTTCGCATAAAACAGTAAACAAATACATACATACATGATGATTGCAACGTCTTGTCAGACGAGTTCCACTCCCTCAGACATTTAAAATCCATGAGCCCAAATGCCTGAGGGAGTATCTATACAAAGATGATGTTACAGAGTCTTAGCTTTGTACGACAGCTAAGTCTCTCTCTCGGTTCAAAATGTTGAGATCCAGCAACAAGCAAGAGCAAGATAGCCAGCAAGAAATTAAACTGCAGACCAGCTTAATGCGGGTACTGGTCTTCCGCTTTATGTTTTTTTAAATCAGAGATTTGCTTCTCCTAGAAAGGTTGCCTTCACCACGGCTTACGGGAGCCCTCTCCACCCCAATACACATATACACACACACACAAATATACACGGTGCTAGTTGGCCGTTGACCCAGAAAAAGAGTTCATTCACCCTTTGGAAGGTCTTGTTTTTAATCCTTCAGGGAGAGTAGCCGCCCTCCTCACCAAACAAGTCTGGTGGGGGAACCAGTTTAGTCGTCGGTGACCTGACCATGAGGCAGGTAGTACTGGGTTACATGGTACCAGTAGCATATGACATGACCTGACATAAACAAATACATACATACATACATACTTACATACAGAGTGACCCCAAAAAAAAGAGGACATTCAATTGTTATGATTGAAACCGACGTTACCAATGTTTTTTTCTGATCTTCTGTACAGTTTTTGATAGATAATTAAATATTAAACTCTTATATTGAAATGTTTTTCTTTGTAATCGAGCACTTTGTTGGAATTCTTTCGCATAAAACAGTAAACAAATACAAACATACATTCCTGTCTAATTACATACATACATACAGGGTGACTCCCCAAAAAACAGAGGACACTCAATTGTTTTTCTGAGTATTCTACAGTCAACGGAGAAAAAAAAAGACCAAAGACCCTAGTGTTTTGATGTGATGTTTTGAATATAATATACTAGTTATGACCAAAGTTTCATTTCATTCGGACAAAACACTAACAAACGGAACCTAATTAGAGTTGGGGCCCGTTTTTTTGGGGGGGGTCAGCCAGTACATACAAATATATGTGTGTGTGTGTGTGTGTGTGTGTACATGTATGATCAGATACTATAATAGTGAATTCTTGTCTAAATATTTTATTGATTTTTTTTGGCAGACTGGTTGTTAATTCAAAATATTATCAAAAGAGATTTCAAAAACGTATTAAAAACTAGGAAACCCACTAACAACTTGGTAGACTAGAGAAAAAAAACTCTATAAATGACTAGAATTATTTACAGGTGAAAATCTCTGAAAATCTAGCCGGACGGATTTGAACGTCGACCGTTTAAAATAGACTACGAAGTTACAACAGTTTTGAAACGATATATATATATATATATATATATATATATATATATACATATTTATATATATATATATTTATATATATATATATATATATATATATATATATATATATATATATTAGGTTGTGCTTACTACTATATATTAAGTTCAATGTAATAGTCGATAAAGAATTGGCTCTATAATAAATACGTAATCTTCATGGATTAAAATATCATATTTAAGCGTTTGTTACGAGTAGGCAACAACGGGCGGCCTGTATAAATACAATGTCAAAACCAGACTACGCATTTAGTTTTAACCGATAATAGTTTATTAATATTGTTATGAAGTACGTCGTACACGTGTTCCTGCAACATTGATTGATCAGAATCAAGAAAATGTTTCTCAGAAAATAGTTGGAAATATTTCGAATGGAAAAAGGATTTAGTGTGAAAGAAAAAATGTTGATAAAATTAACTTAACATTTCTTGGAAAGATAATTGGTTGTTTGTTTTGTTTTACGGTATATCAACCTTTTTCAGATCATTTAATGCCGAATCTGATGATTTTGAAGAATGATTTTTTAATATAGTATATTTGTTTTTTAAGTCGTATTCTATTCAACCCATAGTTGGGACCCTAACAGGTGCTACCACTCCGGGTCAGAGTGGACCTGGGAGCAATGGCAATTAAAGGGTGGCTCCACACTCCCTAAGGCCTGCACCATCGGATATAGTATAGTTTAAGGTCATATCCAGGACCGTGGAAAGATAAGAACTAAAACATCTAATTCTGACATTGTAGGCACTTACACCGAAGAAAAAGTATATATACATTTTGCGCTCTCTCTCTCTCTCTCTCTCTCTCTCTCTCTGTGTTTATATATATATATATATATATATATATATATATATATATATATATATATATATACCATCATATATCATATATATATAATACTATATATGAGAGGCGTTCCAAAAGTAACGCCTCCAATTTTTTGCGTCTCAACGGATCAGTGTATTATAAATTTCATTGTTAAGATGACTGAACTTATGCATTTATGAGCTGAATGTTTTCTGTTTCAAATATTGATTTATTAAACTCTAAGAACCTACACCTGTCATGGACGCGCCTCAGAAGCACGCATATGTCATTATATTCCTGGCGAAAGTGCATTTCTGCTTCTGACACACGTTCATGTCAGGTGGCTGCTTTCTTAGTCTCACACCGTCAATATCTGCAACAGAGATGAAACTTTCAGGTTTGAATCCGTGTGTTCCGTTATTATAACAGTACACTTTGATCTATTCGGGCGGAATGAAAATAGGAGATATTACTTTGAAGCATGCGCCGTATCTATAGACACGAGCGTTTCATGCTTACGCCATCATCAGTGTAGGAAATGATAATTGCTAATCGGGTGATCCGTGTTCAGTCACGAAACCATCCTTTACACCGTAGAGTAGCTTTTTCCTCTAGGCCACCGATAATTAACACGTGAATTGTAGGAATTGACTGTATTTAGTTCTCTCTTGAGAGATTGGAGCTCATTCGAGCACCTTCCATGAAAAAAACTTCTTTTTTTTTATTTCTAAGTGTCAGTTGCCTGCCATTCGGTTATACTAGGCGTATATTTCAGCGTTCCTTTCCGGAAAGCTGACGGCAGAAAATGAGATTTGTACGGCAGGAATTAGCGGGCCGGGTTTTCATCTTGAAGATTACATCAAGCGTCAGACTGAGTGACAGGTCGACACGCTCAGGTTGATGGGACGAACAGCGAGGGCTTAGCTTTTGAAACCGGTTCGCCATGGCACGTGTATTAAAAACAGAACAAAAGATCTGCAACTTAAGTCTAAAGGAATATAAGTACGGGTTGTTGTTTTTTGTTTTTTATCGTAAAGATATGTACTGCATATAATGCGAGAAGAAACGACGTAGCCCGTTGGGTCATCAGTTCGGTTAGATTGTTTGATCGGATGACAGTGAGTTGAAAGAGCCAGTTAAACATATCTATTACTAGCTGGACGCCCGGTGTTGCCCGGTCGCTTAAACATGATATTTTAACTTACGCAGATTACGTGTGTATTATTATAAAATCAATCCTCTATTGAGTATTATATATCACAAGAAATAATTTGCTCGGTAGACTAATCCACAAAATGTTTTTAAAAAATAAAAATAATAATGATAATGTCGTTCATACAATTTCATCTGCATTTGTTTATAATATTTGGGCTTGACGATGGATTCCCTGGGGAAGTCACTTCTAATTAATGTTTAGTTTTAAAATATTCATGCGAAGTAATGGTTTGCGGCGATTTTAAATAACGCAAATTGAATCCATTAATTAGAAAAAATAAATTAACATGGTGAGGTATACCGGGCTCGAACAGATAATGATTCGATCTGTAGCCGAGTGGTCGACAACCAAGCTATATATCCAGATGACAATAAATCTGTTTATTTTAAAGAAGAAACAGTTTGCTGGTGTTTTGTTATTTCCCTTGGCCGGTGTAACGTCAAATATTCCCCTGTCAAAATTCTTCTTAACGTTATTGTTTGAGCTATCAACGTATGGGTATGATAGTGACGTAACGGAGAAAAAACTACTTTAAGATCGGATTTGTTTGATTTTTTTATATGAATTTTTTTTGTGAATTTCTTTTACATTTTTATTTGCCTTTGACAGTTTGCTTTTGATTCAAACATGTTAAATCTTCGTTACTATACACATACACAAATATCGCCCACACAAATACGCATATACATATATACTAGCTGGACATTCGGCGTTGCCCGGTCGTACAATGATATTTTAATTTATGAAGATGTTACAGAGTCTTGTACGACAGCTAAGTCTCTCTCTCTCGGTTCAAAATGTTGAGATCCAGCAACAAGCAAGAGCAAGATAGCCAGCAAGAAATTAAACTGCAGACCAGCTTAATGCGTGTACTGGTCTTCCGCTTTATGGTTTTTTAAATCAGAGATTTGCTTCTCTTAGAAAGGTTGCCTTCACCACAGCTTACGGGAGCCCTCTCCACCCCAATACACATACACACACACACACACACAAATATACACGGTGCTAGTTGGCCGTTGACCCAGAAAAAGAGTTCATTCGCCCTTTGGAAGGTCTTGTTTTTAATCCTTCAGGGAGAGTAGCCGCCCTCCTCACCAAACAAGTCTGGTGGGGGAACCAGTTTAGTCGCCGGTGACCCGACCATGAGGCAGGTAGTACTGGGTTACATGGTACCAGTAGCATATGAATAAATCTTCTATTGACCGTTATATATCACGAAGAATAATTTGTCCGGAGGACTAATTCGCAACAAAAAATAAAAATAAAAATAAAAACTAAATAAAAAAAAATAAAAAATTATAAAAAATAATGATGATAATATCGTTCATCAAATTCCTTCTGTGTTTGTTTACAATATCACGTCAGCTGGCATTTGTGCTTGACGATGAATGCCGTGGAAACTCACTTCTGATTTAGTTTAAAAACTATGCCAACGAATAAATGACTTGCAGAGATTTTAAATAGTACCTCTTCTTTTGTATTATTATTAAATTCAGAAACGACATATCTTCTTTTATAGTAAATTGAACTCATTAATTACAAAGAAAAATGTAAATAAAGTGGTGACGTACACCCAGGCTTGAACACGGAACCATTCGATCTGTAGTCGAATGCTCTAATACTGAGCTATATTTCCATCTGTTTTTTCCTAAGAAGACATTATTTGCTAAGATTTTATTATCTCCCTTGCTGGTGCAACCTAAAATATTCCCTTGTAGAATTTCTCTTTTTATCTAGAGGAAATATAGACTACATTTAGGATCAGATTTTTTTCCGATTTTCGATGTACAAAACATATTTAAGAACACTGCCAGACATGTAAATTACCTTTGTGTGAAATTTGCAAAAGATAGGCTCAGTCGTTTCGGAATATATAAGGAAGGAACCCCCCACACACATACATATATATGTATATATATACACACACACATATATATATATATATATATATATATATATATATATATATATATATATATATATATATAATGGGTTAAGAAATTCTAACGAGAGAAAGATGTATATTTAAATAAGGGGGTGGTCACCAACAATGTGTATTTTTTAACATTATTTTATTATTCCGTGTCTTGGTTTTTCATTGAAAATTATGTTTAGATCATTGTAATAATGTTTTTAAATCATTGAAATCGTTTTTAACGCGTTTCAGACATTCTGTGAAGCGTCCTCTTCAGAAATTATTTAAAATGCTAAGAATATATTCAAGATGTGTTAAAGATGTAAAAAGAAAATTTTCGTAGTTTACGTGAAATGTTTCCGAGAGGTGGAAACGTGTAAATAAATCTACTTTTCATTCGAATGTTCAATTTTTATTACTGTTTTATTGGGCTGTCTTATGTTTCTCTGTCTCTCACTCTCTCTCTCTCTCTCTCTCTCGCTCTCTTTCTCTCTCTCTCTCTCTTTCTGCTTGTGTTTTTATATATCTTTCTTTGTTTTTTCTCATTTTTCCCTTAGGTTAGGATGTGTGTGAGTGTGTGTGGGTGTGTGTGTGTGTGTGTGTGTGTGTGCGTGTGTGTGTGTTTTCTTTTATTGGTTTGAACAATGTGTGTACTGTTTTATAGTATTATAAAGTTATTTGCTTCCTTAGGAAGGTAACTGTGATCCAAGGTCGTTACTAATGTGTATGTGTGAGGAGAGGGGGACCAGCTCATCTGAAATAAGGGTAGGGGTATTTTCATTCAATTTTGATATTTATTTTTTAGATTCTTAGATTTTAGTATTGTGATTTTTCATTTCAGTCTTAGATTATTATTACAGACCTTCACCAATCTAGTCCGAAGTTATGTAAGGAGATGACACACACTTCCTTAGCTCCCTACCACAAAAAGTAGACGATGGAACAATACTAGCCACATTCGATGTTAACAGCCTATATAGCAATATCCCACACAACCTAGGAAAAGAAGCTATCTCATATTGGATTGATAAACATACACAGACTTTACGTCCCAGATTCAATAAACAATCCGTGATTGACAGCATTGACATAATCCTCAATAACAACTCCTTCCAATTCAATAATGACAACTACATCCAAATACTAGACACAGCAATGGGTACTAAAATGGCACCGACATATGCCACCCTTACACTCGCCTTCCTAGAATAGGCCCTCTATTAAAAGAAGGTAATATTTATTTATTTATGTATACGTTCCAGACGTTAAATACAACACGAAACACATTGGTTTTAATTTAAAATAAGGAGTGACATCCCTCTGTGGATTCTCATCAGCTTCTGCTGTTGAATTTGAAACCGAGAGTACCGATGTTTCTCTTACCTAAGAAAAAGTGTTGTAACTGTTCGGTACTTTTATCAAACAAGCTGACTATGTGTGGAGTATTGTTGTCACATTTGGGTTAGTGTATCTGCTACTAGTTTGCCACTTGTGGACAGGGTTCAAAAGACAGTCGCCAACCTGATAGATGCTGAGCTGGCATATAAGCTTCAGCTACTGTCCCATTGATGCAATGCTGCACGTATCTTCTTTCTGAATGTATTTATCCTCGATTTTGGAACATGGAACATTATAAAACATAGTATAATTAAAATCAAATGTGCGTGTCGTGTTAACTGCGTTTACATCCTCTATTTTAAAATTAAATCACATTTCAATATATAAAACTTAAATACTGATACTTACTTTTATTTCGGACTATTATTCTAATTTTATTACCATATTAACCAAATTCAAATGAAATAAACAAATTGAATAGCTTGGAGCACTAAACAAGTGTATAAATAGGCATTTGAAATACGATTTTCCCGTTTATTGACGGATCAATCCCTAACTGTTTTATCGTTATTTCCATGGCAGGTGCTCGTCTGAACTCCAATCTCTGGTCCCCCTCGCCAATCTTTCACGAAAAACACCCGTCTAGCTGAATCCACTGTCAAACGTTTCCCCCACTCTATATCTGTGCCTAAATCAAAACGCGGATTCCATGAACAAAGCTTCTTTCTTAGAACTGCACGCCTGTGTAACTCTGTTCCGTCTGCCTGCTTCCCACCGGACTACAACTTGGATGTGTTCAAGTCCAACGTTAACAAATTCCTAATGAATCGCCCCCTTAAGTAAACACTTCATAAAATCTCCACACTAACGTAATATACTTGCAATAACCCTTATCCCTGAGTGGCTTCCGGGCCTTGATAAGTGGTGATTACTGTGTAAAAAAAAAAAAAAACTGGGGAAAGGTGCTAATCTTACCGCAGTGAAGAGCTGTGATACAGCGCAACAGTATCTGTTGATGCGTGTATATGTATGTAGATATATCAAAATATGATTTCTCTTTCGCGATGTTGGAATTGTTAAAGTTATTTTACCGCCTCCCTTACAGCAAAAAATAAAAGAAAACAAAACTAAATAATAAGACATACCAGGCAGAACCGTTCTTTAGGAAGACTTAAAACAAAAGAAACAAAAGACGCCTTTCGAAATAGAGCAAAGGAGCTATTTCTTCTAACTTACACCTTTTTTATTGCTCGAATTTTTACTTACCTATATTTCTAGATACATCACGTTGGTATTTCTGTTCTCCAATTTGGCAGGCAGATATACGTTATATTCAAGTTGAAGAGCTTAGCGCTTTTGAATTGACATATCTCAACTCGGTTTCGCTTCTCTGTGATGGGATTCTTCATTCTTCACGTTATATCTTTAGCTGAAGCATATATATATATATATATATATATATATATATATATATATATATATATATATATATATATATATATATATATATATATATGTATATATATATATATATATATATATACTAGTATGGGTGTCCATATATATATATATATATATATATATATATATATATATATATATATATATATACTAGCATGGGTGCCCGGCGTTGTCCTGGTGTTTGGACGTGTATGCTGAGCAAAAAAAAAAAAAAAAAAAAAACGTCAATTTTTTTTCACTTTGACCCCTATTATGACCCCTTAACATTTATTGTTTTGGGCTCAAATAAAGTTATTAAGTTTGATCCATGCCCATGGAACCTATATCTAAAATTTCAAGGTTTTAGGCCGCAAATTGTCGGAGAAGTTTGGTAGAGTTCCCAAAGGTCAAATCGTTGAAAAAAAAAAGTTGTAGTAGGAAGGCAGGCTCGAAACCGTACCGGAAAGGAGGAAAAGAACGGGGGAAAAACCTGACGTCTCTGCTGTTACGACCACCGCCAAAGGCTAGGCAACCGAAAGGAGAGGATAACTTACAAAAATATCGGCGAAAAAAGTGACCCCCCCTGTAGAAAAGTTACCAGTTGAAGATGAAGATATTAATGTTTTTAGCCAATTTTTCGATATTTGTCGTCTGAAGGGTCGAACTTTAAAATAGTACTGATCTTGGTAAAATCCGTCGCCTCTGTCAAAAGTTTTAGGCAGGCATGCAAACATACATACATACATTTATATTTTGGTAACTAAAAATTTTCGACCCAAACCGATTAAAAAGCTTGCCCTATCTCTGAATGAATACTCTTTATGTCAAATTTCAAATGTTTAGACCAGAAATTGTCTGAGTAATTTGGTAGAGACCGCAGAGGTTAATTTTTTAAAACTTTGACCCCTATTATGACGCCTTAACATTTATTGTTTTGGGCTCAAATCAAGTTATCCATGTCCAAGGAACCTATATCGAAAATTTCAAGTGTTTATACCCCAAATTGTCGGAGGAGTTTGATAGAGTTCTCCACAGTCAAATCGTTAAACTTTGACCCCTTAACAGAAAAATATCTGGCCGAAAACCGATCACAAAGATGTTCCCACATCTCAGTACCCTGTATATCAAATTTCGAGTCTATAGACTTAAAATTGAGAGAGTTATTGCGTAGGGAAACAGACACAAAGGCACGTAGACACATAGATACACAGACACGTTCACTTTTATAGATATGCTAGCATGGGTGCCCGGCGTTGCCCGGGTACTTGGAGCAAAAAATAAAAAAAATAAAAAAACGGTCAATGTTTTAAAACTTGGACCCTATTATGACCCCTTAAAATTTATTGTTTGGGGCTCAAATCAAGTTATTAAGTTATATCCATGTCCAAGGAACCTATATCTAAAATTTCAAATGTTAAGATCCAAAATTGTCAGAGGAGTTTAGTCTGTACATCAAATTTCAAGTCTGTAGACTAAAACTTGACAGAGTTGTTGCGAAGGGAAATGTACACACACCGACACAGACACACACACACACAGGTACACATACACGTTCAAGTTTATATATATATATATATATATATATATATATATATATATATATATATAGAGAGAGAGAGAGAGAGAGAGAGAGAGAAAGATTGATAGATAGATAGATTGATAGATTGGACGCAATATATATTTAAAAAGTTTTTAAAAAAAATAAAGTCACGTGCGCCACCACCGAGAATCGAAACCAAAATCTTCAGCTTACGACCTCTTTTTGCCTCTGCCGTCAATGACTGGGCCATTAAGACATATTTACTGCGAGGCTAAAGATTTAAACATGAAACAATAGCTACTATCTTATGCGTTCACAATAGCGGCGTTCGACCTTTACCTGTCAAATTTCATTTTTTTTTATTTTGCACAATGTGCACCGATTTGTCCGGGCTAAACCCCGAATATAAAGTTTCGCATGAATTCAAATACCTTATATATGAAGTTTCATGTCTGTAGACCAAAACCTCTAGGAGGAGATTGGTTGGCAAAATTTGTTAAACAAAAATATGTACGTATACATAAATATATATGGAAATAATTCTGTGTTTATTATTAACCTTTTACACAAATATTATGCAAGTATAAATCATGTAGAATATCTGCATGAATATAATAATTACACGTAATAATAAACTAAAGATGATTATCCCATTAGAAAACCGAAGAAATTAATAGGGAATTAATTAAAATGAATATTTAAAAGAATATGCAAATTAGCGATATCTTTTGCTAGTGAATGCAATTCCACAACCAAGATATAAGAAAATTGTATTTTCTTTTTAAATAAACAGAGAAAGGGATTTTAATATGAACATCAATACACACGCTTGAAAAACGAATTTATAGGAGTATATATATATATATATATATATATATATATATATATAAAATGGGTTAATAAATTCCAACGAGAGAATGATGTATATTTAAATAAGGGAGTAGTCACCAACAATGTGTATTTTTTAACATTATTTTATTATTCCGTGTCTTGGTTTATCATTGAGAATTATGTTTGGATCATTGTAATAATATTTTTAAGTCATTGAAATCGTTTACGTACGTTTCAGACGGTCTGATGCGTCCTCGTCAGAAATTATTTTCAAATGTGTAAAAATGGCGATTTTCGTTAGTTTTTCCAAAGGGTGGAGGCTTGTAAGTGTTTATTATACATTGGTATGCTGAATTTTTATTGTTTTTTTATGGCTTTTTTATTTGGTTTGTCCAGGGAGATTTGGACCTGGCTGTAGTCAGTCGCTGTGTCTTTCTGCTAATGTGTTTTTCTTTTCCTTTGGGGTGGGGTAGGATGTGTGTGTGTGTGTGTGTGTGTTTATGTGTGTGTGTGCGCGTGTGTGTGCGTGTGTGTGTTTGCTTTTATTGGTTTGGGAATGTGTATATTATTTTATAGTATTTTGGGGTTATTTGCTTTCTTAGGAAGGCGGCTGTGGTCCGAGGTCGTTACTAATGTGTATGTGTGGGGAGGGGGGACTGGCTCTTCTGAAGTAAGGGTAGGGGTGCTTTCATTCTATTTTGATATTTATTTTTTGGATTCTTGGATTTTAGTATTGTGATTTTTCATTTTAGTCTTATATTATGTTTGTTTAAAAAAAATCCCCTATTTTAAATACACCCCTCTTTCTAAACAAAAAATGTAAGTTGAGTAAAATAATAGGTGTAGCACACAGGCTCGAACCCGTAACCCGCCAGCGGAAAAAGAGGTGAAAAAAAAAACTGTCTTAATGATATACCTACTGTGGTTGTGATGTCACGGGCGGTCGAAATAACACCTTTTAATCTAGGTTGAGAACGCAAGGGTTGAATCACTTGCAAAAAATGTCAACGATATAATCGACCCTCCCTGTAGAAAATTGCTCAGTTGAGGGTGAACGAATTAATGATGTTAACCAATTTTTTTAAAATATTTGTTGTCCCAAGGGTCGAGCTTTAAAATGATACAGATCTCGTGAAAATCCATCCCCTCTGTCGAAAGTGTTAGGCAGACATACAAACAAACATACATAATTCCATAGATACATACATGATGATTGCAACATCTTGTCAGACGAGTGCCACTCCCTCAGACACTTAAAGTCCATGAGCCCAAAAATGACTTTTTTTTTAGTCCTACTGGTAAATTCACACGCTCAAGCAGGAATGACACTGAAGATGGTCATTGAGATCAATTATTACATGGTTCCAGCATTTCAAACCTCCACGCGTCACAACTTTTCCATCGCCACAGGACCACTTTTATAGACAAATGACTGAGGGAGTATCTATACACAGATGATGTTACAGAGTCTTAGCTTTGTACGACAGCTAAGTCTCTCTCTCGGTTCGAAATGTTGAGATCAAGCAACAAGAAAGAGCAAGATAGCCAGCAACAAGTTAAACTGCAGACCAGCTTAATGCGAGTACTGGTCTCCGGCTTTATATTTTTTTAAAATCAGAGATTTGCTTCTCCTAGAGGTGTTGCCTTTACCACGGCTTACACCCCAACACACACATACACACAAACACACACGGTGCTAGTTGTCCGTTGACCCCGAAAAAGGGTCCATTCGCCCTTTGGAAGTCTTATTTTTAATCCTTCAGGGAGACTAGCCACCCTCCCCAACAAACAAGTCTGGTGGGGGTACCAGTTTAATCGCCGGTCACCCGACCATGAGGCAGGTAGTACTGGGTTACATGGTACCAGTAGCGTATGACATGACCTAACATACATACATACATGCATACATTTAAACAGACATGTGAAATTTATATCATAGATTTTCATAGTCTGTTTGACTGTCCGGCCCGTCTTTTCTAGGGAAACTACTAGACTAATCCGTCTGGAATATTCTATATACCTTCTTCTTTGTTATAGTAAGGTGCAGCGAATTAAGTATCATGAAATGCGGCAAATGCATAATTAGTGATTAATAGGGATATGACAAGAGAATATTCTTTTCGTTGTTTTGACTCTCAAGTATATATCCGACACAGACACAGTTAATCCATCGAGAACCACATCACTCTATATAAAAGCATATAAGATATTAACTGATATATACTCAAAATAATCAAAAGAATATTCTCTTGTAATAGACCTTGTGATTAATAGGGGGTTAATATTTAAATGAAAAAATGGGTACACATTTGACCATATTAAACCGCCAATTTGGCATAAAGCACTTATTTCAATAAATAGGCTATAACAATGTACTATAGCCAGTTTGTAGCTGGCAAAAGTCTAGTACACACACACACACACATACACACACATACATACATACACATATATTCACATGTACTGTTCATAACTTTATGTGCATATGTATATATTAAAAGGTGTGCATATGTACGCTAATGCCTTTCTATATAATAGGCTTCCTTAATTACCACAGACAAAAATTTGGTAAGAACTCAGAGGTTATTTTTTTTTTAACTTTGACCTCTTTACATTTATTGTCTTGGGCTCAAGTCAAATTAAAATGTTTGATCCATATCCAAGTCTCCTTCATCTAAAATTTCAAGTGTTTAGACCCAAAATTGGGAGAAACTGCAATGGTCAACTCTTTATAGTTTGACCTCTTGGCAGCGAAACATTCGCCCAAAATCTGATTAAATAGCCTGCTGCATGTCTGAATACCCTTTTTGTATAATTTCAGATCAAAAATTGGCTGAATAGTTTGCTAGATACCGCAAATATAAACTCTTTTGAATTTTGACTCCTTGGCAGCAAAATTTTCGGCCAAAAAACGATTAAAAAGCTTGCCCATGTCTGAATACACTTTATGTAAAATATCAAATATTTAGACCAAAAATTGGCTGAGTAATTTGGTAGAGACCGAATTTTGACGGCTTACCATTTATTGTTTTGGACTCAAATCTAATTATAAAGTTTATCTGTGTCCAAAGAACCAATATCTAAAATTTCAAGTGTTTAGACCCAAAATTGGCGGAGGAGTTAGGTAGAGTTCTTAAAGGTCAAATCGTTAAATTTGCCCCCTTAACAACCAAATTTCTGTCCGAAAACCAATCAAAAAGATTTTCCCAAATCTCAATACCCTTATGTCAAATCTCGAATCTGTAGACCGAAAATTGAGTTATTGTGTAAGGAAATGTACGCGAACAGATAGACACACACACATACACAGACATTTTAACTTATATATATATATATATATATATATATATATATATATATATATATATATATATATATATATGAAGTAAATATTCGCGAATATATATATATATACATGTATATATATATATGAAGTAAATATTCGCGAATATATATATATATATATATATATATATATATATATATATATACATATATATATATATGAAGTAAATATTCGCGAACGTGTTTTCAATATTTGCAATCGATGTTACGCGCTTCTGTTATTCGTTTATTTTTAAAAAAAATAATTAATTATTTATGTTATGAATTTTCAATTTGTTTTCGTTTCTTTGTTTCGTATTTTTATTCTTTATGTTTGTTTTATTTTTAGAAGTTTAAACATTTTTTTCTGGCTTTGAATTAATTATGTATATTATAAAGTTTCAATTTGTTCTCGTATCTTCCAGTTTCGTATTTTTTTTTTTTTTTTTAGTTTCGTATTTGCTTTTATCCTGCAATTTTGCTTTTAATTTTGCATTTATTTTTCGTTTGGTTTTGATTAAAGCGTTTTATTTATTTCTTTATTGATTTTATTTCTCCAATCCAGGCCAAACTTTTCGTCATCGTTGATAATATTTCTTCCATTTTTTTTTTTTCAAAACAATTATTTATTCATGAAAATTTCGCCATTTTATTTTATTTCATTTTATTAAAGAAAACTTTTTAGCTTCTAAACCGGTTCAGTTGATTTATATGAGAAAACTATTGTGCGGCGTCGTATATCTCGTTCATGACTCGCCTTTTCTCAGTATATCAAAACACATTGAGGGGTTAAGAGACAAGGGATAATTCCTGTAACAGTTGTGGCGTGTGGAGTCTATAGTGACAATATAAAATGGAAAATAGCAATATCAGGCGCTTCGTTATTCAGATAAGCGGGGGTGACTAATACCTCACAGAGATAAACGCTCTTGTCCTGTAAAGTTTCAGGTTACTCCTGATCAAGATGTAAAACCTGTTAACCTCATTTTGATATTTTTGAGGGTTATCATCAGAGATATGACGATTCCGATACTTTTCTCGATCTCGACACAATTAGAGATTCTTTACTAATGTTGAACAATGGGTGAGAAATACCAAGGTGGAGCCTTGAAGTGGAATAAAAAAATAGGAGGCATTGCATTTGGAACGCTAATCGCATTAAGAGTTGTATGTTGGGCGCTTATACCAAACTTACCTTGTGCCAGATGTGTGCTTGCTTTCATGGGGAGGCAAACACACATCTCAATGAGTGCGCATTTTTGAAGGTTGATGTTGTCGACGCACGAAGATTGACAGTTGTTTACGAAACTCGGTTGGGTTAAAATCATCTCTCAGTGCTCAAAATGTCAGCTTTGCGTGCTGAATTTGAAAAACAAAACATGTGCATTAAAACATATATTTCTCACCCCCTCTTTCTTTCTCTCCATCTCTCTCTCCTTTCTCTCTTTCTTATCGGTCGCTTTGAATGAAGAAGGAAAGGAGAATTGAATTGTAAAAAATAGGTGAATCGGGATATCAGACGAAACGGATCGCGTGCCTAGGCGCTCTTAGTTGTTTAAGTCGTGGTCGAAAATAAATTTCGAAGATAAATGCTCCTAAGCAATTAATAATAAAATACTTTTATTCTTATTTAAACAAGACCGATAGCCATTAGTCGCGTGCTCTCGTGTAATGAACGAATGCGTGAATGTAGGATTGACATGAAATTCTTAAAAATAAACTAAAATGACAGAATAATAATAAATCTGTTTTTGTTTTCAAGAAGAAATGATTTGCTGAGATTATATTATTTTATTTGGCGGTGGAACGTAAAATATTCCCCTCTAAAAATGTTGTTTTCTCTATAAGAGAGAAAAGACTATTTTGAAGATCAATTTTTTTCGATTATCGATACGTATCGGATGAATTGCTGTAACAAACATATCTAAGAACACTGCCAGATATATAAATTAGTTTTGTGTGAAATATGCAAAAGATAGCCTCAGCCGTTTTGGAACCTATGAGGAAAGGACTCACACACGCACACACAGTGATTTTTTTTTATAAGAGTGTAGGTTTAGATTTCGTTTATTCAGTTATACTAGTCCTGCAATATTTTTATTTGTAAAAAAAGTTGAATTAAAACAGGATAAAAAATATATAATTAATTTTTTTTTTTTTTTACACAGTGATCACCACTTATCAAGGCCCGGAAGCCACTCAGGGATAAGGATTACTGCAAGTACATTACGTTAGTGTGGAGATTTGGTGTATTGTTTACTTAAGGGGACAATTCATTAGGAATTTGTTAACGTTGGACTTGAAGACATCCAAGTTGTAGTCCGGTGGGAAGCAGGCAGACGGAACAGAGTTCCACAGGCGTGCAGTTCGAAGAAAGAAGCTTTGTTCATGGAATCCGCGTTTTGATTTAGGCACATATATAGAGTGGGGGAAATTTTTCACAGTGGATTCAGCTAGACGGGTGTTTTTCGTGAAAGATTGGCGAGGGGGGACCAGGGATTGAAGTTCAGACGAGCACCTGCCATGGAAATAACGATAAAACAAGGATAGGCTCGCAACGTCTCTTCTGTGGGTGAGAGGTTGCAGGGTAGAGAAAAGGGCATCCCCCACTAAGCCACAAAGTCTATTTTGTACTCTGTCAAGGCAGGATAGGCTGTTTTTAGCAGCTCCTGCCCAGATATGGCAACAGTATTCCATCCTTGGACGTACTTGGCTTTTATATAGATAGAGAAATATTATGCAATAGTCAATGTAGGCTGACAATTCGTTCAGGGCCGGGAGGTCTGAACCTAGAAAAAAACCACGTTTTATTTGGGTGGTTGATTTATTCGCTTGTCTTAAAATCTAATATATAAACGGCTATATGTCTGTCTGTTTGTCGGTCGTGCTGTCTGTCGGTTTCTACGTCGGTCTGTCTGTCTGTCCGTCTCCATATTTTAAAACTATTTCTCCCAAAATTGAAAGTCGCAGAGCGGTGCTAGGAGCCTCAAATGATTGGATTTTTGACTGGCCGTTCTTTTGTGGGTCTTTAGCTAAAATAATTCTTAAAGAAAAAAAATTGGGTCAAAATTGAAAAAAAAATCGTTAAAATTTTTTAACATTCATCTTAGTTTATTTTTAATTTTTAACCAGTTTATATGCGTGTCTCGTTGGTACAGTGGTAACGTCACCGGCTTGTAATGCTACAGTTGTGGTTTCGATTCTAGCTGACGGGACTTAAATTCACTTTTGTATTTTTGAAATCACTGTTCTCTCTCTATATATACGAAATCTTGACGAATTAAAATATCATATTTAAGCGTATATTACGCCCCCTTTGCTAGTATCTAAAAATCGCTTTTACTTAGAGTTGTGTATGAACCTATTAGGTACTTATACACAAAAAATATATATTAGATACTTGAAATGTGTAAATATACGCTTGCAGGGAATGCGCTATAAAGTTTAGTTTTAGTGTTAATCTATTATATAAAAGTTTGTCTGTTTGTCAGTCTGTCTGTCTGTCCGTTTTCATATTTTCAAACTCTATCTCCTCCGAAACTAAAAGTCGCAGAACGGCGCTAGGGGCCTCAAATGATTGGATTTTAATGGACCATTCGTTTATGAGTCTTTAAATTGCTTCTAACAAGTCAAAATGAATCAAAATTGAAAAATATCGTTAAAATTTTTTAACATTCATCTTAGTTTATTTTTAATTTTTAACCAGTTTATATGTGTGTCACATTGGTAAAGTGGTAACGTCACCGGCTTGTAAAATTAAAAACCAATCGTTATACATTTTGTAGATTCATCTTAGTTTATTTTTAATTTTTAATTTTTAATCTGCGTATATAAATATATATATATATATATATATATATATATACTTTGACGTCTTTTAGCTATAAAGCGAAACCAAAACTAAAATTTATGAAGAATTCTTGGTAAAATTATTTATAAAAAATAGATGACTTGAGTGCTATCAGCTATAATCGAAACTGATACCAAGAATTCTGGGTAAAATTATTTATTACAAAAAATGAAATATGATTTTCTATAATATAAATCTTACCTGTCTGTTTTAATGTATGTATGTATGTATGTATGTATGTATGTATGTATGTATGTATATATGTCTGCGTAAAACTTTTGATAGAGGCGACACATTTTTACAAGATCTGTATTGTTTTGAAGCTAAGCCCTTCGGACGACAAATATCGAAGAATTGGCCAAAAACATTAATTCCTTAATTCTCAACTGGGCACTTTTCTACAAGGAGGGGTCGCTTTTTTCGCCAATATTTTCGAAAGACATCCCCTCTTTTCGATTGACTAACCTTAATTTAAACCTTCGCCACTTCCGGTTTGGCAATGGCCGCAACGGCAAAGACGTCACGTTTTTTCACGTTCTTTTCCTCCTTCGCGGTACGGGTTAGAGTCTGCCTGCCTACTATCATTTTTTTTTCTAAAAACACATCTCTAAACACTTAGCCAAGACCGGGCACTGAGGCTAGTATACAAATAAATGAAAAAAAAAATGGATTTTAAAGAGGAAGCAACTAAAAAAAAACATTGCAAATTCTCTTCTGATTTTCAGATTTCGATAGATTACATATATTTTTAACTCATTTCAAAGTGTTTTAACATGTTTTATTAACTGTTTGATCGTATTATAAGCTCTATCCCCTATTTAGTTTTATCGAGCTTTTACATCTGGCTGAGATAACTTTATATATATTAATTCTTTAATATTTATAATATATTTTAATTTTACCATCATTTTTGTAAATTTAATTGTAATATATATATATATATATATATATATATATTAGCAAGCACTCAATTCGGCTACTGTTAACCACGAGAAATGCTGTTGAATTTAAATATTTATTTTTTAAATGCTTTTTAAAAGTCAGTCAGAGTTATCTAATCATTATACGATAATCTGCACGTGAGAGCTAAGTTGACAGGCTTTATTTCAACTGAGAGTGCTCAACGATAAGAAACGAGTTTATTAAAGGGGCTGACATAATTATTTACTATAATAATAATTAAATACCTACAGAAAATAGTGTTTCATCCTTTCGAGAATCATCAGTGCAGGGTGTCGATAGAGTCGAAACCGGCGACAGAAGCCATCCCTGGCTTCATTAGCAAGGACCAAGTCATTAACCTACCGTTAACCGCGAGGAATGCTGTTGAATTTAAACATTTATTTTTGGAATGCTTTTTAAACGTCAGTCAGAGTCATCTAGTCATTATCTAATGACCTGCCATATACTATAAAATAATATCTTACGTGTACATGCACACGAATACATATATATATATATATATATATATATATATATATATATATATATATATATATATATATAATTTAAAGAAGATTAGAATAATAGTCTAAAGAGCTAAGTGTATTTTAATGTAATAGTGAAATTACTAGTTTAATTAAAATACAGGAAATGCTCGTTGTAATTTAGATATATAATAAGCTCGATAGTTAAATGTCCTAGAGCTAATTCAATATTAAGTAATGTGATTTATAATTTAAAAAATTTTAAAATTTTTAAAATTTAAAAATCAAAATTTAATTAAATTAAAAATCAGTTTCATAAGAAGGAACAGCAACAAAGTCAATTATCTGTACGATCGTTTCGGAAATCCGTGCTTTTTATTTGTGGTATACATAAAGTCACGTAGAACAATTATACATAGTTTTTTTGGTAAGCACGGTCTCCTCATCAGCAAATTTAGGAGGATTTCTATTGAATTGAAAAGACACCAAAAATAAACCTAGCATTAAAAGTAAGGCAGATGAATCTGAAAAATTGAAGTAAAAGGTTTGGATTTAAAATTTATAAGAAAATTAATAAGAAAATTGGTATAGGTTAGAGATAGAAATGAGTAGAAAAAATATATATTTTTTTGAATTTACATAATAAATTTTATGTAAAAATATATAGATATATAATTACCTTTTGGTTTTTCTTTTTTTTTTGAAATCAGGAACTGTATTTAAAGTAGTCATTTAGATGTTTGCTATAGCTTTTTATTTTATTGAATGATGAATTTTAAAAGGGCGACGCTCGTGCAGTAAATTGTTTCCGTTAGCGTATTTTGATTTAAAGACGCTACAGTTAATATCTATATAGAGAGAGTATTTATTTTGCAAGTTTTTAAGGGGAGATAATTGTCATGGCTTTATTTATTATTTGATTTACGAGTCTAAGGGCGGTAATTGGTTTAACTTAATTTATTAAAAAAAAAAAAATCTATTTTTACTAATGAGTAATTTTTAATGATTTAAGGTGGTTTATATTTATTAAATTTAAACCAACGTTTATGATTACATGATAGAAGCTCGTGTCTTGAATTTACTAGTTTGGTTGTGCTTTTTATATCTTCATATTTTAAATTTTTTAGGGTTTCTTTTGTACATAATGTACAAAATTTATCTCCTGGTTTATATGATTTGCAAGTCTCAATTATTTGCCATTTTAAGTTGAAAGAAATATTGCTATTTTTTAGTTGCCAAATATAGTTGGATAGAGTAGTTTGGTTTGATAGAGAGTTATTTTTAAAAGAATGTTTGTGCGTTGAAATTCTATGTTTTATTGGGCCAGATGTGGAACCAATATATATTACCTCTTGATTATTATGATTATTTTCCGTTAGGTCTATTGTTGGATTATAATGTGGTGGGTTGGTTAATAATTGATCGGTAGATTGATTTAAGTTGGTGTTATTATTTAATCTGGTAGTTGAGTTATGGCTGTTTATAGGTTCTTGTATATTTGGAGTTTTTGATACTGTGCAGCTATAGATAACATTTTTAATTTTACATGAGCCTTGTAGGGGACATTTATTTTTCCTTCTACAGTTACAGTCCGATGTATTTTGTATAGTTGCATTTTGTAGTTTATTAATTTTATTATTATTAGAGCTAATTATTTTCTGATGAAGGTTAGGCACAGTAGAGTAAGAGACTTTAATTGTGTTCTTATTGAAAATCTTATTATATCTATGGGGGGCTTTAAAGTTCTTATCTAATATTTTAAAAAATTCTCTAGCTATGTTTGTTTCTAGGTTTTTGAAATACGGGGGGTTGAACCATAGGATCTCCTTGTGTCTATTCTTACGTTTGCGGGGTTTAGTTTGTTGTTTATTTATATTATTATCTAATATTTGTAGTTTGGTTTTATTTTTTTTTGTCTCCTGGTTATTTTTCTTAACTCGTATACGGGAAGACATTGCCATATTATATGTTATTACGCTCTTAATAGGTTTATTTTTAATGCAGTTTATGTTTCTATCATTTTCATTTAAAAAAGAAAAACCAAAAGGTAATTATATATCTATATATTTTTAAATCAAATTTATTATGTAAATTCAAAAAAATATATATTTTTTCTACTCATTTCTATCTCTAACCTATACCAATTTTCTTATTAATTTTCTTATAAATTTTAAATCCAAACCTTTTACTTCAATTTTTCAGATTCATCTGCCTTACTTTTAATGCTAGGTTTATTTTTGGTGTCTTTTCAATTCAATAGAAATCCTCCTAAATTTGCTGATGAGGAGACTGTGCTTACCAAAAAAACTATGTATAATTGTTCTACGTGACTTCATGTATACCACAAATAAAAAGCACGGATTTCCGAAACGATCGTACAGATAATTGACTTTGTTGTTGTTCCTTCTTATGAAACTGATTTTTAATTTAATTAAATTTTGATTTTTAAATTTTAAAAATTTTAAAAAATTTTAAATTATAAATCACATTACTTAATATATATATATATCCTATATCGCCTGAAGTCTGAAGAATCCTAGAGTTGATGAAACGCGGAATATTCAGTGTAGCCTAATCACTATAGACATTTTATAACTTACTAACTAGCTCTACCTACGTATTGAGCACTTTTGAAGTAAATACTTAAAGTTTACGCAGAAATGTATACTTTCGTATATTAATTTTACGTGAGTAAATTAAGTAGTTATATATATATATATATATATATATATATATATATATATATATATATATATACATACTTCATTTACTCACATAAGTTTATATACGGAAGTATAAATTTATGCGTACACTTTAAGTATTTACTTCAACAGTGCTCAATTCGTAGGTGGAGCGAGATAGTAAGTTATAAAATATATATGGGCATGTATATTTTATAACTTAATATATATATATATATATATATATATATATATATATATATATATATTAGAAAGATTTTAACATCTCTTATCCAATGAAAAACTTTAAACAAACAGTTACCTACACTTAATAATTTACACAATTTAAGGCCCCGTAGATAAAAATTGAAAACGATAAATGCACTATAAATTTCCTAATTCATAATGTAACTAATATGATAAGACGATTTCACCCATCATTATCAAATTAATCCTTCGAAATAATTTCTTATAACCAAACACCAAAAACTAGAATTATAAGGTAAATTCTGACGTAGCTTCGTAAGTTAATGTAATTGGAGACTAGGTAAATATGAGTACGCAGACAACGACTAATTATTCAAAATTAATTGAAATATGAAAACATTCGAGCTAATTAATAACTAGGGACCAATTTTTACACATTGAAGTGTAAGCTTAGGGGTTTGAAATAATTAATACGACGATTTAAATTTGAATAAATTAAGTTAGTAATTGAGAGTTATCCCTTCCTGGAAATGGTTTTTGTTTATTATTTCATCGAAGGAAATTTTTTTTTTACAATAATAAATATTATTCGTTAACGTGCTAAGATATCAATAAGGATTTATATAGTTATTCTAATTTAGAGTTATCCCTCCCTGGAAATGGAAAATATTTTTACAATAATAAACATTATTCGTTAACGTGCTAAGATATCAATAAGAATTATATAATTATTCTAATTTAGAGTTATCCCTTCCTGGAAATGGAAACTATTTTTACAATAATAAACATTATTCGTTAACGTGCTAAGATATCAATAAGGATTATATAGTTATTTTATTTTATATTGTATTGTCGTAATTTATTTATTGTAATGAACAGAAAACAATCGCGTTGCTGTAAATCCTAATTTAAAATTAAAATTACCGAGTAAAACACAAAATACGAAACTTCCTATATGTGAGTTTTGAATTTAGATTAAACGTTAAAATCCAACCAAATTACTTGAAATTGATTAACAAAAAAGCACCCTAAAAACAACAAAAAGAAAACACTAAAACAATAAATTAAAAGTAAGAAACCATAAATATCATTACTTCAGAATTTTTGTCCGGTTCCAAAACAGTCTAAATTTAACAACTCTCGCCATAATTTAGAACAGATAGACGTAAATAGAGCCCATATAAATTTCTTCAACATCTATGGTGGACCTATTAAAAACACGAGGGTGCGGTACTCACTACCCGAGGCAGTTATAACAGAGTGTAAATGTCTTAAGATACGTACAAACTTTGTATTTTTTTTCGAACATATCTGATGAGATCTTCACTACGAAAAATTTTAAATAACGTAAAATTTAAAATTGTCTAGTTGATGTCGAAACAATTGTAATATCCGAAAAAAATTCAAATATGAAATTATTTCTTCTTCTTGTTTTTGGTTTTTGCCAGTAAACACACACACACACACACACACACACACACACACACACACGCACACACACACACACACACATATATATATATATATATATATATATATTATAACATAGATTTTTTTTTACATAGGGGCCATTCAGGGATAAGGGTTATTGCGTGTACAGTAATCAATGGGATAGTATCATAGTAATCATTAGTATTGGGGGTTTTGATAGAGTGTCTTACTTAAGGGGGCGGTTTGTCAGGAGTTTGGTTATGTTGGACTTGAAGACGTCCAAGTTGTAGTCAGGTGGGAAACAGGCAAGCGGCAGAGAGTTCCACTGGCGTGCAGTTCTAAGAAAGAAGCTTTGCTCATGGAATCTACGTTTGGATTTAGGCACTGATAAAGAGTGGGGGAAATTATTGACAGTAGTTTCAGCCAGACGGGTGTTTCTCGTGAAAGATTGGCGAGGTGGGGGACGAGGGATTGGAGCTCAGATGAGCACCTGCCATGGAAATAACGATAAAACAAAGACAGGCTCGCAACGTCTCTTCTGAGGGAGAGAGGTTGCAGGGAAGAGAAAAGAGTATCCCCCACTAAACCACGAAGTCTATTTTGTACTCTGTCAAGGCAGGATAGGCTGTTTTTAGCAGCTCCTGGGCAGATCTGGTAGCAGTACTCCATCCTTGGACGTACTTGGCTTTTATACAGATAGAGAATTGCATTAGTAGTGAGATATCTTCTGGAGCGATAGAAGGATTCCACCATTTTCCCAGCGTCCCTGGCAACAGATTTGATGTACGTGTTCCATTTCAGATCAGGAGTAAAGGTCAAGCCCAGAAGCTTGTCAAAACATGAAGCTTCCCCAAGACGAGAGCCATCCATTTCAGTTGATGCCAGATGGATCAGAGCGTTGATGATGTAAAGATAGAAACTTGGTTTTGGATGCATTAAAAGTGACCAGCCACCTCTTCCCCCATTGTACCACGCGCTCAAGATCAGAGGAGAGAGAATTAGAGATAACATTTCCATTTTCGGCCTTTGATGTGTTGCCATAGATGGTCGTGTCATCAGCATAGATGTCAACAAATCATTTAAGTATGTGTTTTGGGAGATTATTGATGTAGATCAGGAAGAGAGTTGGGCCCAGGATGGACCCCTGGGGGACTCCAGCATTAATACTGTGGGCCTCTGATTTCTGCCCATGAACCATTACTCTTATGAACCTATCAGAGAGAAATGGTTTAATGATTGAGAAAACATTTCCACTAATACCGTAGCTGGAAATCTTGTGAAGTAGGCCCTTATGCCATACGTTATCGAAGGCCTTCGATATGTCAAGAACAATTTCCCTGGAAAGGAAACCTTTTTCAAGAGATTCACTAATCCTATGTGATATAACCGTTAGCACATCTGCAGTAGATCTTGCAGAGCGGAAACCATATTGCATGTCACTAAGAAGGTTGTTTCTGTTGAGGTGGTTGACTACTTCTTTATTTAATATGGATTCCAACAACTTACTCATGGCACACAGGAGACTTATTGGTCTGTACTGAGAGCGAGATGACTTTTCCCCTGAATTCTTAAATACAGGCATACTGATGAGGTTTTCCAGGGTGTTGGAAAGCACTTTCCTTAAGGCAACGTTTAAACAGTTTTGTAAGTATGGGGGCAAGTTCTGATTGGAGCTTCTTCAGCACTATAACTGGAATGCCATTAGGGCCAGTTGCTTTACTGGAATCAATTTTCCCGAATCTCAGTATGCTGTATATGTAGACTAAAAATTGACAGAGTTATTGCGGAGGGAAATATACACAAACACACAGACAGACAGACAGACACTCAGACACCCAGACACCTTCACTTTTTTAGATATATAGATAATAGATATATATATGCATATACACATATGTATATATGCATATATGTGTATATGTGAGTGTGTATAAATGTTGTGTGTCTGTATACTTTCTTTCAATCTAGCCCCTTTCATATAAGATTACGTTTTCAATTTCCTCCAACTGAGTGGGCCTTTATTAGCTCCCTCCTGTTTAATTCGGCCCTGTCCATTCGTTTCGACCACCGGGGTCCCAGTACGTCCGACATTACCTTTACGCCGACCGATCTTAAATTGCATTGGGCTTCAATTTCATCATCGGCTAAAAAAGGGGGAAAATTCAATTGTGAACTCCAACAATAGAGTGTAAAAAAAAAATGAATAAAACAAGAACTGATAATAAAAAAATTGACGAATAATAAATTCTGGTTAATGAGTTTAGCGAAAGAAAAAGCCTTGGCAAAAAGATTTTTTTTTCTTTCTTTCGTTGTTTTTTTTTGTGGGGGTCGTTTCATAGAAAATAATAATAATAATAATAATAATAATAATAATAATAATAATAAAAAGAAGAAAACAAAGAAGAAGAAGAAATAGAGAAGAAGAAGAAGAAGAAGAAGAAGATAATAAAAATAGGACGAAGAAGAAGATAAAGAGTATAAAGAGGAAGAGGATGAAGTAGAGGAAGAAGAAGAAGAAGAAGAAGAAGAAGATCAATAGGAAGAAGAGGAAGAAGAAGAAGAAGATGCAGAGGAAGAAGAAGAAGATTAAGAGAAAGAAGAAGATGAAGATGAAGAAAAAGAATAAGAATAAGAAGGGAAGGAAGAAGATGAGGAGGAAAAACAACAGTAGCATCTAGTTCAGCAAAAGAAAACACTTTAAAAAAGATTTTGCTGTTTTCCTTTCTTTCGTTTTCTTGGAGGGGGGTTGTTCCATGAATAATAATAATAATAATAATAATAATAATAATAATAATAATAATAATAATAATAATAGGAAGAAGAAGGAAAGGGAGAATAAGGGGAAGAAGACGGAATAGAAGCAGAAGAAAAAGAAAAGAAGGGGCGAAAGACGAAGGAAAGGAGAAGGGGAACTAGGAGAAAGAACTAACGTAGAGAATACAACGAAAATAATATAAAAAAATAATCCATAAGAAAAAGCAGACGACAAAGCAGTAGAAGACAATAAGGCGACTGATACAAAGGAAAAGAAGAAGATGAAAAATAAGAAGAGGAGGAAAGAGAAGAACACAAGAAAAAACGAAAAGACGTGAAAGGAGACGAAAAAGGCCCCGAAGAATAAAAATAAAAAAGAAAGGAAGAAAAGGAAAAGACGAAGACGAGAACAGTGAATGAGAAGAGGAAGAGGAAGAAGACGAAGATAAAGAAGAAGACGAAAATTCTGATGCAAAAATGAAAAAAGATAAGAAATAAACAATAACGAGATAATTCTCCCTCGTACTCCTCCTCCTCCTTCTCCTCCTCCTCCTCCTCCAACTACTACTACTCCTGCTACTACTATTATTATAAAATAATATAATAGTATTGATGTTACTTCAACCATTACTACTACTACTACTACTACTACTACTACTACTACTACTTATAATAATAATAAAATAAAATAAAAATAATAAAATTGATATTACTACTATTACTACTACAAATCATAATAATGAAAAAATAAAGATGAACCTGACAGCAAAGAGAAATAATAATAATAATAATAATAATAATAATAATAAAAATATTAAAATAATAGTAATAATAAATAAAAACAACAACAATAATAATAATAAAAATCTCCAGACTAATAAAACTAATAATAATGATAATAATAACAACAACAATAACAACAATAATAATAATAAAAAAAAAATGATAATAATAATAATTATAATCATAATGACAAAAGCAATAATAATGATGATAATAATAATTATTAGTAGTAGTAATTATAATATTAATAAATAGTAATAATAATAAAGATAATAATAATAAAAAATTAAATAATAATAGTTAATAATAACAATTTTTATTATTAATAATAATAATCATTAATAGAATAGATAATAAATTTTATAAAATAATAAATGATAATAAAATAATTAATAATAATAATAATTATTAATTGTAATAATTATAATAACAGCAAATAAGAATTAAGAAGTAATTAAATTATAATAAGAATAATTAGTTATAATTATTTATAATAATTAATAATTATATTAATAGTAAATAATAATTAATAATAACAATATTAATTATTATTAATGATACCAATAATTAATAATAATAATAATAATAATAATTAACAACAATAATTAATTATAAAAATCATTATTATTTATGATAAAAATATTTTGTAATAATAATTATAAATTATAATATTAATAAATAATGATAATATTAATTTATAATAATAATAATAATTAATAATGATAGAAATAGCAATGAAGATAATTAATAATTAATAATAATAACAACAATTAAAAATAAAAATAAAAATGATATCCGTCATAATTAATAATAATAATCATTAGTAATAATATTAATAATTAATAAAAAGAAGAATATATCGTAATCATAATTTATAATACTAAGGAGGAAAATAAATTGAAGAATAATGAAGCAAGAGAAAGAAGTAGAAAACGAAAAAGAAGAAGGAGAAAAAGAAGAAAAAGAAGAAGAAGAAAAACAACAATGAGAAAAACGTAGAAAAATAGGAAAAATTAGACGATGTAGAAGTAGAAAAACAATGGATAATAATGAGAACATAATAAGGATACAAAAATCAGAGAAAAAAAAGGAAAATACAATAACGTGGCAACGAGAAAACGATGGAAAATGAGAGAAAACACGAAGAATAAAAAGCGAATAGATGAAAAAGAAGAACATGTTTTTTTTTGGCATGGGTGTCACCACTTATCAAGGCCCAGAGGCCACTCGAGGATAAGGGTTAATAGGTATACATTAGTCATTGTGATTTTAGCATAGTAAACAGTGGTAATTTTGTAACTTGGATTACTTAGTGGGACGATTCAATTAGAACTTGTTCACATTGGACTTTTTCTTCTTTTTTTTCATATGTATCAACACATTATCAAGGCCAAGAGGCCACTCAAGGATAAGGGTTAAAGAGTGTACAGTAGAAATTGGACAATATAATAATCATTAGTAATGAAAATTTGTTAAATTTGATAACTTATATGGAACGGCTCATCAAGAACTTATTTACGTTAGACTTGAAGACAACCATATTGTAGTCAGCCGGAAAGCAAGAAAACGGAAGACAATTCCACAGGCGTGCAGTTCTAATAAAAAAAGCTTTGTTCATGGAATCTACGTTTAGGTTTAGGCACAGATAAAGAGTGGGGGGAATTATTGATATACAAATAGCAGATATTATTTCCAACATATTACCTATTCAATTTATAAAAAAAGTGCTTCCGATCATCTTCAAACTATAGGTCAATAGTCATCGAGCTGGATTTTGGCTAACAAGTTGAGGATGACAGGTTTAACATCAACTGGTAGTACATGTTCCCTAACTCTTAGGTAATGCTAAGAATAACTGCACTATTGTGGTATGATCCCTAGCTTTGGTAGACGCCATTTTGGAGTGTCTTTGTGTATAACTAAGAACCACACCAATATTTAATAAGAATAGAGGGGTAAAAGTAATGTCATGGTAATGAAAAACATGTGGAGGATACATATAGGACATATGGAGGATACATATAAAACATGTGGAGGATACATATAAAACATGTGGAGGATACATATAAAACATGTGGAGGATACATATAAAACATATGGAGGATACATATAAAACATGTGGAGGATACATATAAAACATGTGGAGGATACATATAAAACATGTGGAGGATACATATAAAACATGTGGAGGATACATATAAAACATATGGAGGATACATATAAAACATGTGGAGGATACATATAGGACATGTGGATGGCATAATAACATAATAAAATGAAAATACAATGAAACATTACATTAATAGAAGAGTCAGCAAATATTATATGCAGTCGTTCAAGTGTGATTTTCAGAGAAATTAGAATCCAAGAGAAGAGTAAGATTTTAAACGGACGGATATAGAGTAAACTGTTAAAATCTTAAGGAAAATCGTCAAATGCTGAAATCAACTCAGATAAAATAATGCTAAGAAACTATATATGATTTCCCCTACTCTCTATGTGCGCCTAATTGTAAACGCAGATTCCATGAACAAAGCTTAATTAGCAGAACTACTCTCATTTAGAACCATTTCGCTGGCATGTGTCCAGGCTAAATACAACATCGTAGCCTTCAAATTTAATGTAAACAAGTTCTGGTTAAGCCGTTCTCATAAATAATCAATTTACATAATTAACAATTACTTTACATTAATCCTTATCCGCGAGTGCAGAAATCGGAAAATTATTTTTAAAAAAAACTAAAAATATTTTTTTTTAATAAGAGAACAAAAACAAGATTATAAAAAAGAAAAAAAATGAAAAAAGTAGAAAGCCTAATATTATATGAAAAAAGTGGCAAGCAATGAAAAAAATATTATAAAAATTAAGTAAACCCAATATTATAAAAAGTGGAAAGCCCAATATAATAAAAAAAAAGTTGAAAGCCCAATATTATAAAAAAGAAGTAAACCCAATATTATGAAAAGTAGAAAGACAAGTATTATAAAAAAGTAAGCCCAATATTATAAAAAGAAGCCCAATATTATTGAAAAATGTAGAAAGCTCAATATTATAAAAACGTATAAAGCCCAATATTATAAAAGTTAAGACGTATAAATTATAAAAAAGTGGAAAGTTCAATATTACAAAAAAGTATAAAACCGAATATTATAAAAAAGGTAAGCCCAATATGATAAAAAGGTAAGCCCAATCCTATAAAATGTAGAAAGCAAATATTATAAAAAAAGGTAAGCCCAATATGATAAAAAGGTAAGCCCAATCCTATAAAATGTAGAAAGCAAATATTATAAAAAAAGTAGAAAGCCCAATATTACAAAAAAGGTAAGCCCAATATTATAAAAAATAGAAAGCTCAATATTATAAAAAAAGTATAAAGCCTAATATTATAAATAAAGTTAAGCCCAATGTTATAAAAAGTAGAAAGCGAAATATTCTAAAAAAATATAAAGCCCAATATTATAAATAAAGGGAAGCCCAATATTCTAAAAAAGTGGAAAGCCCAATATTATAAAACAAGGTAAACCCAATATTATATAAAGTAGAAAGCCAAGTATTATTTAAAAAAAAGCCAAATATAAAAGGAAGGAAGCCCAATATTATAAAAAAAATGTAGAAATATTATAAAAAGGCCAATATTATAAAAAAATGTAGAAAACCTAATGTTATTAAAATGAGGTTAGCGTAAGATTATGAAAATAAAGTAAGCCCAATATTATTAAAAAAGAAGTAAGACCCCAAAAATAAAAAAAAAATTGACGAAATATATAAAAAGATAAAGGAAGAAACCTAAAAAGATGAAAAATGTCAAGAAGGAAAAAACACATAAAAAAAGGAATCCTAAAAATATATTAACAAAAAAACAAACAAATTTGTTAAAAAATATGAAGCGGAAAAGATTTTAAAAAATGGAATGTGGTCTCAAAAATGTCAAAATTATTTTTAAATATTTTTAAAAAATAGAGGAAAAAAGACAAAAAGGTCAAAAGAGGAATGAAGCCCGAAAATATAAAAAAAAGAAAAAAAACGAAAAATGACAACAAATTAAAGAAAATGGGAATATATGAATAGAAAGTATGTAAAAAATACATAACAATATATATATATATATATATATATATATATATATATATATATATATATATATATATATATATAGGCAAACTATTTAAAGATTTTAGAGTCTGTCTCTATTGCGGTCCGAAAACCTTCTTTATGCCGGCAAAAGGAGACAACGGAAACATTATTTCTCTTTGACCTTTTCCCCTAGCTGTGCCAAGATTCAGTTTTAATCGCTTTTAAACGCAATTTCAGATTAAATATTTCTTTTAATCGATTTATTTCTTATTTCGGGCACATTTAAACTCCCCAATAGTGTTCTTTAATTTCGCCACTATCATTGTTTTTGTATGCCATCGATTTCACCTGACGAGATGATAGCCGAAAGAGCTCTCGAGAAATTCCCATATATTGTATTCAAATCCTCATATACATTTTGTACCTCCAAACATTTATATATATATGTATATATATATATATATATATGTATATATATATGTATATATATTATCTACATATGAACATATATATATATATAAATAAAAGCAAATATATAAAAGAAGAAATCTAAAAAATAGAGCAAATAAAGAAGTTAAAAAATAAAGAAAACTATTAAACCTCTAATAGATAAAAATTGAAGGCAACACAACAAACTAAAAAATAACATGCAGCGAAATGATGATAAACAATTATAACAAAAAAAATGGAAACCAAAACTAAATAACCAAAAACGAACATGAAACGCAAAATAGTTAAACAAAAAAAGAAAATCAATGCTAAAACCTACGCTGACGAGTTTGAAATACAACAAAAAGGTCAAAACTGTCGGAAGGGAACACCATAATACCAAAACTTTCCAAAAAGAAAAGCAAAAAATGAAAATAAGAATGTAAGTATAAAAGATTCTGCCAGAAGAATGCCATTTTCTCCACCAACTTCAACAGCGACCCCTCCCCACTTGCCCGAATCCCTTGAAAGAAGTTAAGAGATTGGAATACGCGGGACGTAAAAGTTTCAACTTTGATTGCTTAGAGTCACCTCAAGCGCTATTTTCGATATATATATATATATATATATATATATATATATATATATATATATATATATGGATAGATAGATAGATATGTGTGTGTGTTCGCACGTATACATAATTGTATATGAATACACCCCCATATATATATATATCTGTGTATATGTGCAGAAAACTCATATATATATATATATATATATATATATACGTATATATACTAGTTTTCTTTTACATGTGGTTGTATATGTATATTTTATATATATATTTGTACACATGTGTGTGTATATATTATATAGATGTTCGTTAATATATATGTATATTCATATGTAAATATGTGTATATATACATATTCCTATATATCTATGCATATACATGTGTACAGAAAACACACATATATATACTAGTTTGCATTATATATATGTATGCGTATGTATATGCACAGACAACATATATATATATATATATATATATATATATATATATATATATATATACAAGCTGGCTTTATATATGTGCATACAAGAAACATTCTTAAAGAACATGAAAGTAGCAAAGTGAAAAATTATATATGCATATATATATATATATATATATATAATCATATATATATACATATATATATGTGTGTACATGCCACTTATACACACACACACACACACATATATATATATATACACTAGTTGGCTATACATACATTTATATGTGTGCGTGTGTGCGTGTGTGCGTGTGTGTGTGTGTGTGTGTGTGTGCATAAAAGAAACACGTTTAAAATAATAAGTAGAAATGTGAAAAATTAATAAAAAAAATTTAAAAGTCATCAAAAAAAATATGGCATATGCCTCGGAGACAAAAATGGTGTGGCACGGTAAAAGAAATTCCCTCGGGGGCCAAATCTCAGCGTTCCCCGAAGACATTTCGTTTTCGTGACGGTCGTCGTCACTTGACTCGCAGAATAGTCGTGGAGAAATGAAGAGTTCCTTAAAGAATTCGTTTTGAATGAGAAAGGGAGGAATTAATGCTACGAAGAAAAGTTATAAAATATGAATGGCGAACTGAAGTAAATAGCGAAAAATGGGGTGATGAAAAGGAAAAATGAATGGAAGATGGAGATAGAAAAGAGATTGGAAGATGGAGAAAGAAAAAGGATGGGAGGATGAAGAAGAAAATTGGAAGATGTAGGAAGAAAATAGATGAGAAGATGAAGAAAGAAGAGAGATGGGAAGATGGAAAAAGATGGGAAGATGGAGGAAGAAAAGGGAAGGGAAGCTGGAAAAAGAGAAATGATGAGAAGATGGAGAAAGAAAAAAAGATGGAAAGATGAAGATAGAAAAAGATGGGAAGTTGGAGAAAGAAAAAAGATGGAAAGATGAAGAAAGATAGAAAAAGATGGGAAGATGGAGAAAGAAAAAAGATGGAAAGATGAAGATAGAAAAAGATGGGAAGATGGAGAAAGAAAAAAGATGGGATGATGGCGAAAGAAAAAAGATTGGAAGATGGAGAAAGAAAGAGGATGGGAAGATGAAGTTACAAAAAAGATGGGAAAATGAAGAAGAAAATTGCAAGATGTAGAAAGAAAATAGATGAGAAGATGGAGAAAGAAGAACGATGAGAAGATGGAAAAAGATTGGAAGATGAAGGAGGAAAAGGGATGGGAAGCTGGAAAAAGAAAAAGGATGAGAAGATGGAGAAAGAAAAAAGATGGAAAGATGAAGATAGAAAAAGATGGGAAGATGGAGAAAGAAAAAAGATGGGATGATGGAGAAAGAAAAAAGATTGGAAGATGGAGAAAGAAAGAGGATGGGAAGATGAAGATAGAAAAAAGATGGGAAAATGAAGAATAAAATTGGAAGATATAGAAAGAAAATAGATGAGAAGTTGCAAAAAGAAGAACGATGGGAAGGTGGAAATAGATTGGAAGATGGAGGAAGAAAAAAAGATGGGATGATGGAGAAAGGAAATAGATGGGAAGATGAAGAAAGAACGAGGATGGGAAGATGAAGATAAAAACAAGATGGGAAAATGAAGAAGAAAATTGCAAGATGTAGAAAGAAAATAGATGAGAAGATGGAGAAAGAAGAACGATGAGAAGGTGGAAAAAGATGGGAAGATGGAGGAGGAAAAGGGAGGGGAAGCTGGAAAAAGAAAAAGGATGACAAGATGAAGAAATAAAAACGGATGGGAAGACGGAGAATGAGAAAAGACGGGTAGATGAAATAGAAAAAAGATGGAATGATGGAGCAAGAAGAAAGATGGGAAGATGGAGAAAGAAAAGTGATGGGATGATGGAGCAAGAAGAAAGATGGGAAAATGAAGGGAAAAAGGGGAAATTAGAGAAAGACAAAAGATTGGAAGATGGAGAAAAAAAGAAAGGGAGATAGAAAAAGAAAGAAAGCTGTGAAGAAAGAAAGAGAAGAAAAGAAAGATGGAATGAAAAAGAGAAAAAAAAAGATGAAAAAGAAAAAGAAACCAAGAAAGGAAGCAAGAAACGATACAAAGGGATATCAGAAGAGATAAAAAAAACATATATAAGAGGAACTTCGTGTATCTGCTTGTCTGTGTGTTCGTTCCCTACGGACTCGAAAACGATTGTCGATTTTTATAAAATTTTACATGAAAAGAACTTTATGTCTCTGGCAGTCTTCTTACCTATGTTTTGAACCGGAATATCCTCGACAAGCATCAATAATCGATAATAATCTGATCAATAAAAGAACAGGCGATTTTGACCAAAATTAATTGGTAAATTTTTACGACGTGCTCCAGCGTCTTTTAACCCCTAAAAAATGAAGATCTACTTTTCTTGTGGCTAATGCATTTAAACGGCTTTTATGAACAGTATAAAAATAGAAAATTTAGAAAAATATAAATGAATAACATTTTAGAGTGGGGGATCATTTTGCTATATAAATTTTACGTAAAGTGATCACCCAATTCTTGCCCTCAGCGTTTAACGAGACATCCTAGCATTAGGTCAAGTTTGGCGATCGAGTGGGCGGGGGATAGGAGGGTGGGGGAATTAATTTTTTTTTATTCATGAGGCCATTGTGTACTTTCAGCTATTTTTTCTTTTCATATTACTTATAAAGACCGTTCTCATAGTCTGGATATTTTTAGAGGTTAATCGACACTGTGTGTGTGTTTTTCTGAAGGGGGGTTTAAATTGAAAACAGACCAACACACAACCTACCTTTAAAAACTTCTCTATCACAAATATGCGTGCGCTTGCGCGCACAAAAAAAACAATGTTTTTATTTTATTTATTTTCCTGTTTTTTTTTTTGTTGTTATTTATGATATTAGCTCCACATTATCTTGTAATTTCATTCTGTCGTCCCCCACACATGTTTCTGTGAGTCTAAAAACAAGCATGGCCGCCATGTAACATTTATATATGAAACATGCGGATAATTATGTTTGTAGTACCGTAAAAACTAGTGACCGGCCCAAATTTTAATTGCGATATTCGTTTTCAGCACACCCGAACACCTCTAGAGAAGTTTTTAAAGGTAGGTTGTGTGTTGGTCTATGTTTCAAATTTCATCCCCCCCTAAAATAGAACTGCGTCGTTTAACCCCTAAAATATAAAGATCTACTAAAACGGCCTATATAAATAATATGAAAAGCGAAATTAGCTGAAAGTACACAATATGGTATCATAAATAAAATAAATAAATTCCCCTGTCTCTCCACGAAAATTAATTTTATGTTTTTAAATTTAATCACCCCTTCCAACACTACGTTATTTAAAGTTTCAAATGTAATCCTGTTCCGCCAAATTGTCATGTTTTCCGCCATTCTGCCACCCCTCGATCGCCAAACTATAAATAATGCTAGGGTGGCATGTCTCGTTGAACTCTAAGTGGTCAAAAGTTGTTATACTTTCATAATAAAAATATATTATGGACTGTTTTTTGTTTTTTGTTTTTTTAATTTATGAACTGTTTTCCCCCAATAATATGTTTATAAACTGTTTACTTTTTTATCAAACAAAAATAGAACTTTTATAATGAAAATTATATTATGAACTGTTTTCCAAACATCAGGTGTTGGTAATTTGTATAAATAATAAAGTATACAATACAACTTCTATAATAAAAGTTAGGTAAACGTCGATATCAGAATACCCTTGCCAAATCACAGCTAAAAAAATCGTCTGCGTTAATCAAACTTAAAAATCGAATCGAAAACAAATGAAGCAAACTTTATTTTTATTATTACCAGAAAAGATGTATTTCCCCTTGTTATTATTTTAGTAAGAACGAATTACAATTTCGTTATCATTCTTACTAGAATGTTTTATTAATCTTCTTACTAAAATAAAATTGTTAATTCTTCTATTTGAATAAAATTCACTGAAAATGAAATAAATAACGAAATAATAAATAAAAACCCTCCAATTTCTTCTTGGTCAAATAACATAGGAAATAAAAAATAAACAAGATTGTTTTTTCCGAAAACAAAATGTTTGAAAAAACAAAATATTTTTGGTAAATGTCGGTAGAGGGATTCTGACAGATGACTATTAAAAATCTCATTTCGTTTGACTATTGGAAAAACAAAAAAAAAAAAAAACAGTTCATAAATATTTTATAAACATGATCACTTAAAAAAAAAAAAAAACTGTTCATATATATTTAAAATGTGGGTAATCACTTTACGTTAAATATATATGTAGGAAGGTTATCTCACTCTCTATAATCTTATTTATTTATTTCCAAATTTTCTATTTCATATTGTTCATAAACGCCGTTTAAACGTATTAGGCACAAAAGAAGTAGATCTTCATTTTTCTAAGGGTTTAAACAACGCTGGGTCACGCCATAAAAATTTTCCAATTAATTAATTGAGTAGTATATAGATAAAGATAAATAAATATACGAGACGCGTTCCAAAATTTATGCCTTCTATATTTTATTCCGCTCGAATGGATCAGCGACGATTTAAAATTGCATTGTTTTGATCACTGAACTTATGCGTGCATGACCAGAAAGTTTCATGTTTCTGTTGTAGATATTTACAGTGTGGGACTCTAAGAAAGCAATGTGGATGCGTGTCAGAAGCAGAAACATTAAATTCCTGGCAAAAGTGTTTGAGAATGTTGGTTAGTGTAGAAATAATAAATTTTGGAGCACAAAAAGTCTCCCGTTTTACTGCTACCACTTCCGTCTTTGTAGCTCTTCAACACTTTTTAGTTAAAACAGCAGAGGCAGCCTTACTTTTGGAACGGCCCTGGTACAGAAAGAAAGTTAAATTACTTTAGAAATGACGGAAGAGAGCGAGATAGAAGGAAGGAAAAAGAAGCAAGAAAAGAACAAGGTGAGAGAGAGAGAGAGAAACAGAGAGAAAGAGGGAGAGGGAAAACTGGATGAAGATAAAAAAAAACAGCAAACTTGAATGAAGACAGGAAAATGGAGACGGTAAAAATTAGCGAAAATAGCTGTTAAAAACAGCCTATCCTGCCTTGACAGAGTACAAAATAGACTTCGTGGTTTAGTGGGGGATGCCCTTTTCTCTTCCCTGCAACCTCTCTCCCACAGAAGAGACGTTGCGAGCCTGTCTTTGTTTTATCGTTATTTCCATGGTAGGTGCTCGTCTGAGCTCCAATCCCTCGTCCCCCCTCGCCAATCTTTCACGAGAAACACTCGTCTGGCTGAAACTAGTGTCAATAATTTTCCCCACTCTTTATCTGTGCCTAAATCCAAACGTAGATTCCATGAGTAAAGCTTCTTTCTTAGAACTGCACGCCAGTGGAACTCTCTGCCGGTTGCCTGTTTCCCACCTTACTACAACTTGGACGTCTTCAAGTCCAACATTAACAAACTCCTGATAAACCGCCCCCTTAAGAAAGACACTCTATCTAAACACCCAATACTAATGATTACTACAATACTATCTCATTGATTACTGTACATGCAATAACCCTTATCCCTGAGTGGCCTTCGGACCTTGATAAGTGGTGAACCCCATGTAAAAAAAATAAATAAAAAACAAAGCAAATGATTAGCGATTTCGACGAAAGAGAATATGTGAAACGCAACAGAAAGGTGGCAAAAAGAAAGGATGCTCATTGTCAGCAAGGAGAACCAACGTTGCCCGGAGATGTATAATGAACAACGAATCTTTCACCCTCTCATATTTTATTGTCATCGAAATCGGTAAAATTGCTCATTTTTCAACGCTCCCCGATGTCCACAATCCATTGTAGTCAACATTGCACTGTAGAGAACCTACTGTTGATTAATAAAATTACGTTTGTATATAATAGCTTAAATTAAAGTTTAAAATGCAAATATCAAGTTCCAAAATATAAATGCGTGCGTACCTCACGGGTCTATCCTTGAACTTTTATTATTCTTAATATTCATAAATGACCTCCCTGATAAAATTGTCTCTAAGACGGGTATATTTGCTGACGACACCACATTCTATAACAGGTACGAAGGGAGAACAAATGAACACATATCTAAGGAAATGAGAGAAACACTAGAGGAAGACTTCCGATCTGTAGTGGAATGGAGAAAAAAATGGATGGTTACATTCAATGCTGCCAAGACTATGTTTGTTTCCTTCAATAATTACAAGAAACCTTCTCAACCACCAGTAGTTATAGCTTCAGGTACATTACCTAATATCAATCCATCCAGCGCAGCCATAGCTGAGATTGAACTCACTACACGAGTGTGTAGTATAATTCAAATCTTGTCGGTAGCTGATTACTTGATGCTTCGCCAGGGCTATGAAGGGTATTTTTTATCGTGACGCCATCACTAAACGGGGTATCTACCACGGATTAAAAGCGTCCCATCTATCCTCGAGAGAAAATAGACCGCACCAGTTTCTCAATCTGGTATTTTACCTCGCTTTCAAATTCCTCGACTTAACGTTCACAGGGAGATAAAATTTGGAACAGGCGCTGCAATAAAGGCTCTCTCTACCGTGCTAAAAAGTTACTTACGCCTGAAAGTAGCTTAAACCTCTACAAGGCCACCATTCACCCATGTATGGAGTATTGTTGTCACATTTGGGCTGGTGCATCTGCTATATTAGTCTCTCACTTCTGGACAGGGAAAAAGAGAGTCGCCAAACTGATAAGTCCTGAACTGTCATGTAAGCTTCAGTCTCTGTCCCATCGACGAAATGCTGCATCCTTCTGCCTGTTCTACATGTACTTTAATGGTGAATGCCCTGACGAACTACAAGCACTTGTACCCCCTTGACGTAAATACCCCCGACAACCCCGAAAAGCAGCAAAACTCCACCCCTACACAGTAAAGATCCCTAGGTGTAAGAAAGCCTTCTACTCTTATAGTTTCTTCCTCAGAACTGCTAGACTTTGACACTCCCTTCCAGGTTTCTGCTTTACCAACTGTACTGACATGCAGAAGTTCAAAAGTAATGGGAACAGACATCTTGCTGCTCAACTCCCTACATAGTATACCTGCATAGTAGTCCCCCTAGACTGTGAATTGTTTGAAGTGAAAAGGGAGGTTTAAAAAATATAGCAAATGACTTACTGCTGATTTTATATGCTGGGACTTTCTACTTCTGCGGTGATAATATCTTCAATAAAAGTTTAAATTAAAAAAAATAAAGTACCATGGTTAAATTGTGCGTTAAACTCAAACATCCATTTCCAACGTTTCCCTGACATACGAAAAAACCTACAGTTGATTTTATATGCTGGGCCTTTCTGCTTGTGCGATAATAACACTCTCTGATGTCAGGCTGTATAAGGCGTTAACTTTGATCAAAATCGCATGTTGCTTCTTTCATCGCATTTTTTATCATTATCACTCGTTTTCATATATATATATATATATATAACAGTACAGAAGTTCAGAAAAACATTGGTACCGTCGGTTTCAAGCCAACATAAAAGGGACCAGTTAATGATAAAACGTAAATGATGTTAGGTTCTCGTCAGCCATGTTGTTTGTGTCTGCGGAAAAAAATTTTCAGGCCCGCATTTATTTTTTTATATTGAAGTTCATTTTTATTTAGCTATAGCTTATTCCTATCTCTGTATATTTTATTTTATTCTAATATGAATTGTCTATTTTTTAAATTTTCTATTAAATGCATTTTAGTAAATATATATATATATATATATATATATATATGTATAGTTATCCACATGCAGCACTGTTTCGTTGTATCACAACTCATCAGTGCGGCTAGACATACACTTTTTCCCAGCCGTGGCTGAACCTATAACCATCGTATTGACAGTCGTCAGCTCTAACCATCGGATTAAGAATCAGTGCCCGTAAATATTTCTCCTTAAATGCCTATTAGCATTTGCCCGTCGCACAGTGCTCAAACTGTCAGTTTGTTTACAAACAAACATTGGAGTTCGCTTAATCTCTTAAATACGTATGGAAATCCAGTGATTATTGATCTTACAAAATACTATTGGTTGTAATATTTTATAAAGACAATCCCAGCTAAATAAAAAAGTTTCTCAATATACCAGATTGAGCAAATAAATCATAAATTACTAATTTAAATTCTATGAAGTGAAATGGTTAAATTTCAAATCTAGAATTTTTATTAAATGCAAGACAAATGATACAATTCAAAAAGTATGTGTCCGTTAACCTATAGGTTTTCGATGTCTACCCATCTCCTCAGAAGGAAAAATATTAGCAAATTATAATGGTTTATACCTAATTTGCTAAATACAGTGAACATAGATAATTAAAATTAAAAGTGTTTAAAGTTTTTAAATCATACAATAAGGGAAATTATATATTTGTTCAAAATAAAAATCAAATGTATAATTTCCCTTGCTCTATGTTTTAAAAACTTTACTTTTTAAATTGTATTCTAATTTATGATATATATATATATATATATATATATATATGTGTGTGTGTGTGTGTGTGTGTGTGTGTGTGTGTGTGTGTGTGTTTGTGTGAGCAAACAGTTAATAAAATATGTTAAAAACACTTTGAAATGAGTTAAAAACATTTAATATGAAAAGGAAACACAAGATAAGTTGATAGTCCTTAATCCGCGGAGTTTCGAAGAAATACTTTCCTTCTCATCAGAGGGTAGGAATTAGCAAAATGCGGGATCGGATTTTGCATATAGTGTTTCCTTTTCAGATTAAATATGTTTTTAACTCATTTCAAAGTGTTTTTAACATATTTTATTAACTGTTTGGGCGACTCTGAACCCATCGACGCCTTTTTCTTTGTGGCGTCGATTGGTCCAGGGTCGCCTGAGGAAGTCTCACTGACTGAAACAGATGGCTGTTTGTAGCCACCAAATAATATATATATATATGTGTGTGTGTGTGTTTACTTTTTATTTGTTTTACATAAGCATTAACATGTGGCTACACATCCATGAGCATTTTTCGATCCAGTAGTTACTAATAACTAGAGAACTCGTCAGGCGATATATGTTATACAGAAGTTTAGTCTGTGATGAAAATTGTTCAGGCATTCAGCTTCACTTTAAATTATTATCAAGAGGTCACATTACATGTTATTAAACATAGAAATCACAGACTAAACTTTTTTTAAGCAATATTGCCTGAAAAGGTATCTACATACATAGCTGCCGAAACATGCTCATCAATGTGTAGCGACATAATAAGTAGTTATACGAAAGTGCATTTTTACCTAAATGCGTGTAAATGGGGGTACCAACCTGGTGCCCACTAAATGGGGAGCGGCATATATATTATTTTTAAAATATAATTATCCACTGACACGTGTTTCGTCGTCCGCGACCCATCAGAGTGACTGAGTCTAGTGAGATTCGAAATCGGCACCTCGTGATAAGAAGCCTAAACCTCTACCACGCGGCTAATGCGTCAATCGCTTTATTATGGATTAGTAAAATATCAATATTTCACTAAATATATTTCATAAAAGAATAAAAGTTGTATGACTGTTTTAAGGCTAGTTATTTCCCAAAATTTTGTTTATATTTATGCGATATTCACAAATTTATGGCATTTTATTCTTTATCAAGGAATTTCCACTGTCCGTCGCTTTATTGCAGGTCTCTTAAAATGTTTTATCAGGGCAAAAATACAGTGTCTAAAATCATGAAAATTTTACTTTTTATTATATTTTTCTGTTAAAGAATAATAAACAAAAGCACCTCCTAGGTACTAAGCCTCAAATAAACGAATTATTTATCACCATATATACCATTTTTTTTTTTAAATAACTTTAAACAATATATTGTCAACCGAAGAAGTCGATTGTTTGATTTGAAAAGGAGTTATGGTTCTGGCGACATCAACTACTTTCCTCCACATGGCATCCTTTGAAGTAAATTGGTCTCCTCTCTCATAAACACCTCTTTTCAATATTGACCAGAGATATTCAATGGGGTTAAAATCCTGTGAACACGGTGACCAGCTCATGAGGGTTCCTCCAAAGAAGCCCATATATTCGAGAAAGGCTGCAGTCGCCCTAGCAGAATATGATTGTGCATTGTCATGCATAACCATCATCTGAAAGCGACGTGACAATAGTAGGTTATCTAGCCATGGTGACAAATTTTTATCCAAAAAGGGCGTGTACGCATAGCTGCTAAGTTTTGCACCCTCTGAGACTCGGATGAGCCCAACCAACTTATCCCCAATGATTCCCGCCCAAAACATGATGCCTCCACCCCCTTGTAAGGAGTTGGAATTCCGTTCGAGCTCCAAAATTTGACCCATCTATCCTGACCGTCAAGAGTAGCACAGGTCTCATTTGTAAATAGAACACGTTGGTAATGCATTTTCATGTAATTTTGTTTGCTCAATGGAGGCTTTGCAATAGTTTTGATGTTCCTTGTCATCTGATTCAACACATTACATCCGGACTCCCTTGATCTTGGAGCGATTCTAGCTCTTGCAAAAATGGATGCACTGGTGCTGTTTAGGTTTCCGGTGACTTCCTTGCAAATTTTCCGAATATCACGATGTGAAAAGTTTCCCGTGGTGTCCTTATCTTTTCTTGATTTGGTGTTGGCGTTGTTCACAAAAAAGCCAATGTTCTTGGACCCCTTTCCAGCTCCATGGCTAAATCTTTGGTTAACAATCCTTCTGTGAGTCCAGCAACAATCCTTTCCTTTTCCAAACCATTAATCGCCCATTTTAAAAGACCTGCAATAAAGCGATTGACAGTACAAATTACTTGATAATAAACAAAATGTCATAATTCGTGAATATCGCGTGGATTTTAATAAAATTTTGGGAAATAATTAACCTTGAAACAGTCATTTGATGATACAATTTTCATTTTTTTTTTGTGACGCATATTTAGTAAAATATTAATATTTTACTAATCTGCAATAAAGCAATTGGCGCAGTTTATATATATATATATATATATATATATATATATATATATATATTGACAACATAAAAATTATACAAAATGAAAATAATATTAAATAATAATACATAAAAATTATACAACATAAAAATAATATTAAAACATTAAAATTCTTGAAGGTTAATATACTAAAACCCTTCAACCCACTATAAATGATATCGCATTCGAGAAGAGCGGTAATGTTTTAAAATGTCTTGCGTAGTTTGTAATAGACGGACTTTGTTAACTATGTCCACGAACTTGTTCATTTTCATACTCGCATTTGTAATCGACTTTTCATCGACTCTATATATTTTAAATTACCATCGCCTAACACCGTTTATTGTATATTGTAGTTTTCACTTTTAATTCTCATTTTCGATCGTTCGCACTTTTACTTCAACACCTGATGATGATTCGTGGACGAATCGAAAGCGCTCGTGACAGCAACTATGACACTTTTATTAATATTTTTGATTTTGATACAAAAAAGATTATACGGAAAATCGAAATGTTAAAAAAAAGAATCATAAAGCATATATATATATATATATATATATATATATATATATATATATATATATATATATATATATATATACTGTTTTTTGTTTTTACCTAAGCATTATCATTTTATATTAAATTATTATATATTATTTACATAAACATTATTATTATTCTCTCTCTCTCTCTTTCTCTCTCTCTCTTTCTCTCTCTCTCTACATATATATATAGAGAGAGAGAGAAAGAGATATATGCGTATATATATGAGTACGAGAGAGAGAGAGAGAGAGAGAGTGTGTGAAAGGAGTGAGATATTTTATTGTAGCTGCAAGCCTAAACACTCTGAATTTTTAAATCATTCCGGTATGGAATAGATATTCAGCCTAATATCGGAATTGGATATACCGCCCATTTATCTCACTCGACGCCGCGCTGAAATCGACTCCCCCGACTTGTGGGACGCACACCGTTTTCATTCCCGTCGAATGGGAGGATATTCCCAGGGCCACGGAGTGCGCGGGGTGTCAGTCGACACGGCATTTTCCAGCTGATGCGGTCACGCTACCACAAATGAAAATAGCCATGTCGTGTCACTGATCGGTTAATTATAAACACATACAAACAGCCGGGAAACCCAGCACGCATACATATCACAGACACACACACGCACACACACACACACACACTAACACGCACACTAACACACACACTAACACACACGCACAAGCACACACACATTAACACACACACACACTAACACACACTAACACAAACGACCACACTAACACACACACTAACACACACACTAACACACACACACTAACACACACCCACACTAACACACACTAACACATAAACACACACTAACACACATACACTAACATACACACTAACATACACACTAACATACACCCACACTAACACACACTAACACATAAACACACACTAACACACATACACTAACATACACACTAACATACACACTAACATACACACACACACACACACACACACACACACACATATATATATATATATATATATATAAGTAAATAAATAGTATGTAATTTCCATAGATAATATAAGTAGATTGATATTGATTGGTGGATGAGGCACCGTCAGCTAATATGTATTAAGTTTTAAACGTATACAAATACATAAACTAAAACTTAGATACATTATACATATACAGTACTTTTAGGTAATTTCGCCAAGTCCGGGGTAATTGCGCCAACTCGCTAAAAGTACCCTTTTACCAACAACGTATATAAAGAGCACTTTTTTTAGTTAGCGCGATTAACCCTGGATTTGGCGCAATTACCCCCAAAGTACCGTATATATATATATATATATATATATATATATATATATATATATATATATATATATATATATATATATATATACTGTGTATTAAATTATTAACCAGTTTACATTTTTTAAGGAACGAGTGAATAAAAATCCATGAAAGTTTGTGAAAGTGATTACAATATTAATCAGCTATTCCAGTCATAAAATAAAAGTATTTAAAGCAGTATTAGCGAAACTATGGCAAAAGACAGGAATGTCTGTTGATTTCAGTGTGTCAAGTTATTAACGAGGTTGAGAAAAGAAACAGTATTCCCATAACTTGTTTATTGAAATAATTTTCAAACATTAAATGAACTAGAAAAAATCCTTAGAACAAAATAACTACAGAGCAATTTCTACGTTGACATAATTAGTAGGGGATATGCGATCCTTTTTTATGAATGACTTGTAAAAGACGTTGGTCCACAGAATTCGTCAACAGTTATTCCTCGCGATATCTCTTAGAGAGCATTTCACAACTCATCTTTGCTGTTACATTGGCGTCCACTTGCATAGAAGTGTCGCTTTATGATACACCAAAGGTTCTCAGATGGGTTTAAATCTGGTGAATTCGCAGGCCACTCCATCTTCCGTAGCCCAGAGAAACGCAGCTGTTGCAAATAATCTTTGCTTTTGTTTGCTGCACCCGAGGGAGCATTATCCTGCATAAAAATAATGGTCTTTCTGAACGTCAACCATAGCTTCTTCAGCCATGGCTCAAAGTGCTCCTTCAGAAAAGCTATGTAAGCATTTTATGTCATTTTTACGTCTTCTGGGACTCTCCATGGGCCAACTAAAGTACCTTCGATAATCCCAGCCCAAATTATTATCTCTTATCTTAAACGCTGATGAAGATATCATTTCAATCGGTGTTGTATGTGATGTTGCTTTAATGGTGGCTTTGTCACAGGCTTAACAGACTTTGCTACTTCTTTTAGAAGGCGACACCAAGTACTTTTTCAGACATTCTTCAATCCGGCTTGGTCAATGACTTCTCGACTTGTCAACCCAGGGTTCTTAACAACTTCACGTTTAATTTGGAGTAGAGAACGGTGTGAAACAACTCTAGATTAACCTTTATCAGCTCTCTTGCGTACCTTTGTAGGGTCCTTGACAAAGTTCTTCATAGTTTGATGGTACCTTCCTATCATTTACGATATTTCGAGGGTAGTTTTAGCTTTTGCCAGCTTTTCTGTAATAGTACTCTTTTTTAGAACTATTCAAACCACCTTTCCCATTTTATTGACGAAACAAACTGCGTTCTTAATAATTTGACACACCTCAAATACTGTGGATTCAGCAATTACGATGGCAAGTTGTTTACATTGCGCGGAACAGTATGAAAATTTCACAGTACCCGTAGCTCAGCATTGCCAACGTTTCCGAAGCTTTTGATACGAAACTACCGGTAAGTTTCGGAAACTAGTAAAAAAATGTTATTTCATTAATAATTTGACATTTATCACAATCTTCTGTGGATCTATATTAAAAAACCCTGTTAAACTTTGATATATTTCCATTCTATGGAGGTCAGGTGGGAACGAACACCCCATAATTTTATTATACCATATTTCTTCAAACTGAAACAAAATTATCATACTTACGCAGATAAATATGAAAAGTCTTTATTAAAGTTTGTGCCTATTTCCATTCTATGGAGGCCAGGTGCGAACGCAGACCCCACAATCTTATTATACCATCCCTATTAAGTTAAAAAGTTTAAGTATCAAAGCATTATAATGTACATCTATATAATAAACACTTGTAAACGTTTTTTTTTTTATTATTTTTTTATTTCCATAGTTTGTGGACCAGACGCGAACGCACACCCCACGATTTTAATGAACCACCGTTCTGCCAGATCAAACATACTCATTCCTGTGTCTCGATACATCTTCTATCATTATATATAATCAGTTTTTTTTAAATAGTCAACCATATAGGAGCCTGTTCGTGACCAGACACACACACACACATTCAGTCTTATATATATATATATATATATATATATATATATATATATATATTAATTTACCCTCTTCTTCTATCTACTCTCGTTATATATATATATATATATATATATATATATATATATATATATATATATATAACGAGAGTAGATAGAAGAAGAGGGTAAATTAAATTCTATAAGAGGAGACTTATCGGAATAATATAAAGCTCAACAAATTTCAATGAGACTTATATAGGAGACAATAGGAGTGGGAAACGAAATCACAAAGGTGAATTAAAGGGGTAAATTATATATATATATATATATATATATATATATATATATATATATAGGAGTGGGAAACGAAATCACAAAGGTGAATTAAAGGGGTAAGTTATATATATATAGGAGACAATAGGAGTGGGAAACGAAATCACAACGGTTAATTAAAGGGGTAAGTTATATATATATATATATATATATATATACTAGCAGGGGTGCCCGGCGTTGCTCGGGTGTTTGGAGGTGTATGCTGTGCAAAAAAAGCAAAAAAACAACAACAAAAAATGGTTTATTTTTTTAAAACTTTGACCCCTATTATGACCCCTTAAAATGTATTGTTTCGGGCTCAAATCACTTTATTAAGTTAGATCCAGGTTCAAGGAACCTAAATCTAAAATTTCAAGTGTCTAGACCCAAAATTGTCGGAGGAGTTTGGTAGAGTTCTTAAAGGTCAAATCGTTGAAATTTGACCCCTTAACAGCCAAATTTCTGGCTGACACCCGTCACATCGATTTTCCCAAATCTCAGTACCCGGTATTTCAAATTTCGAGTCTATAGACTAAAAATTGACAGAGTTATTGCGTAAGGAAATGTACACAGACAGACAGACACACAGACCCACAGACAGACAGACACGTTCACTTTTATATATATATATATATATATATATATATATATATATATATATATATATATATATATATATATATATATATAGGAGACAATAGAAGTGGAAAATGAATTCACAAACACTATAAATGGAC